>NC_066637.1:18930634-19148174 GCF_025201925.1 Gopherus flavomarginatus | reverse complement strand
GTCTATGAAAACTCTGAAGGGGTTAAGGTTGTCTTAGAATGGTCAATGAATCTGAAGGCCCACACCTGGGTTGGGAGACGTCAGGCTTGATTGATAAATTACTGATTGCCAATGAAGCCCAGCTGGGGGAGAAGTTGGATACGGTGCAAAGCCAGGAAGCTGCAGCAGAAAGGCACTGCAGGGAGAGAGTCTGCAGTCACTCTCTGAGCACAGAGAGGTGGGTAGGAGGAAACCCAGCAGGAAGCAAAAGCCCTGGGATCCTGTCCCTGACAGAAGGGGGTTCCCAGAGGAGCTGTCGGGAAGAAAGCTCTGTGGAAGGCAGTGTAGGAAGAAGCCAGGGAAAGAGCAGTGAGGGCTGAGATTGTGCAGACCTTGGCTGCTGCTTATAACCCCACTGGGGGGAGGGATAGCTCAGTGGTTGGTGAATTGGCCTGCTAAATCCAGAGTTGTGAGCTCAATCCTTGAGGGGACTATTTAGGGAACTGAGATAAAAATCTGTGTGGGGATTGGTTCTGCTTTGAGCAGGGGGTTGTACTAGATAATCTACTGAGGTCCCTTCCAACATGATATTCTATGTCTGGATGTAGCAGGCAGGCCTAGGTTCCCCTATCAGTAGGAAGTGGCACAGGACTGGGGAAGGTGGTATGCAAACAGGTAGTCCAGTAATACCCTGGAAGGGGAAAACTATATAGTGAACATGGCCAGAGAGCCAAGTCACAAAGGAAAAGTAAGTACCCTGCAGTCCTGGTGAGTGAGGGGCCACAGGACAAGTGACTGGAAGGGGTGCTAGACTGGACAAGTGCTGATTCCCAGGCATAACAGTGAGTGAAACCTGTTACCCACACAAAACAGAGAGTCCTTGGAGGAGGATGGAGCAGGAACATGTCCAGAGAAAGCACCAGCCTGGAGGGAGACAAATGGCCTGAAGTTTAAAAACTGGCTGTAGTGAAATATGGCAAGCAGGGGAGTAACAGGTGTAATGAAGTGAGACTCACCAGTGCTGCCCCCTCCTGCTGGTTGCCCTGGAATTAACTCAAATTCCTGCTCAGAGCACCCTCTGCTAGCCAGGGGCTCGCCTGTGTCCCTCCCAGTGCCCTTACCTTGGGGTCCTGCCCCAGCAGTATCCCACTCTCTGGGTCTCTCCTCCCAGGGGAACTCTAAGACCAACCTCACCTCAGTGGTTACTGCCAGTTATCATCTAGCTCCTGTTCACTGGGGCAGATTGCAGTGTAATGGCCACTCACCATTGGCAAGGGGGACTTGGACCTGCAGCCCAGTACCTCTCTGGGCCTTCCTGACAGAGGTCACCAGGACTGAGCTCCCCTGCTCTGTCCACAGTACCCTTTGCTCCTTCAGGCAGCTAGGGCTGTCTCCAAAGCTAGAGAGAGACTGACCCCGCTCTTGGCTCACAGCCCTTTTACAGAGCCAGCTGTCTCCTAACTGGGTGTGGCCCCAACTGTGGCTGCATCCCAAACATCCTACCTTTTCTCCTTGTTGTTCAGGAGCAGGGTAACTGCCCTGCTATGAACACTCAGAGCATTGCTTCAGCTGGGTGCACACAGGCCCAGGCCTAGTTCCCCGGGAAGTGCTTTTGCTGCAAGGAGAAGAGGCTGGACTGTCATTACAGGGACTAATGCCACCCACAAAGTTCTAGACCCCAAACTCCACCGAGAGCTCAAACATGACTTACAGCCTCCCTCCTCTGCAACGTGGGGCAGCCCTTCAAGAACACCTGTCCCAGCATGCAGTGCTCTAGCTTGTAGCATGTAATGCATGGCTGAGTGTGGGGACTACGTAAGGGTGTGGAGCATGGATGGGCCCATATTCTCTCAGCACATCCAGCCACACTCCGTACGCTCACCCACTCTGCCCGCATCAGGTGTGTGTGAGGGGGGTCCTCATTCCCTGAGCAGAGGGTGGGGAAGGGTGAAGGAAGCATAGGTCTAGGGCCTGCCCCTTACAGGTGGGCCTGGGGAAGCCCCCTCCCTAAGGAACAGGGTTTCCTTTGCTTAAGGGGAAGACCTGCCAGAAATGCAGCTGTCACGGAGTGTGGGGGAGTCCGGCCCTGCACCCCTCTTCCTGGGACCCACAGTGACTCTCAGCCAGCCAGTAAAACAGAAGGTTTATTGGACAACAGGAACACAGGTTACAGCAGGGCTTGCAGGCACAGTCAGGACCCCTCCACCGAGTCCTTCTGGGCTTTCAGGGTGCTTGGATCCTAGCTAGGATACCCTGAATTCCGCCCACACAGCCCCAAGCCCAAACTCAAAACTGCTTCCCTCCTGCCACTCCCTTCCTTTGTCCCCTTCCCGGGCAAAGGTGTTGACCTTTCCCCTCATTTACCTAGCTCAGGTTACAGGCCCTGGCATCGTCCATCCCCTAAAGTCCTCCCCTGCTCTCCCACTCCCCACACAGACAGTCCCTACTGCATCACATCTCTCCCCCCTTCGAGACTGAACTGAGCAGGGTCACTCTGCCCAGTGACCTGGGGAAGTTCAGGGCCCCTTCTCCGGGACAACACATCCGCTGTCAGGTTGGCACTTCCCTTCACATGGACCACGTCCATGTCATAGTCCTGCAGGAGCAGGCTCCACCTCAGGATCTTGGCGCTGGCTCCTTTCATCTGGTGCAGCCAGGTCAGGGGAGAGTGGTTGGTGTACACGGTGAAGTGTCGCCCCAAGAGATATGGCTCTAGCTTCTTAAGGGCCCACACCATGGCCAGGCATTCCTCTCGATGGCCGCGTAGCTTTTGTTCCCGGGGTAGCAGCTTCTTACTCAGGTACACGATGGGGTGTCTCTCCCCCTTTTCATCCTCCTGCATTAACACTGCCCCCAGTCCCGTATCTGAGGCATCAGTGAACACCATAAAGGGTTTGTCAAAATCTGGGTTTGCCAGAACTGGGTCGCTAACCAGAGCCTCCTTCAGCGCCCGGAAAGCCTCCTGGCACTGCTCAGTCCAGATCACCTTGTCTGGCTTCCCTTTTTGCACAGTTCAGTGATGGGGCCGGCTATGGCACTAAAGTGGGGCACGAACCTTCGATAGTACCCCGTCATCCCAATAAAGGCCTGGACCTGCTTTTTGGTTTGGGGAGCAGGCCAGTCTCTGATCACCTCCACCTTGGCTGGTTCCGGCTTCAGGCAGCCGCTCCCCAACCGATGGCCCAGGTAAGATACTTCAGCCATCCCACCTTGCACTTCTCCGCCTTTACTGTTAACCCAGCCTTTCGGAGTCGGTCTAGGACTTGTTTAACCTGGGACATGTGGTCCTCCCAGGTCTGGCTGAAGACGCAGATGTCGTCAATATATGCCACGGCAAAACTCTCCATCCCACTCAGTAGCTGATCCACCAGGCGCTGGAAGGTGGCCGGCGCTCCCTTGAGGCCGAAAGGCAGGGTCAGAAACTCATAGAGCCCCAGAGGGGTGATAAAGGCCGATTTCAGCCTAGCATCTGCGTCCAGCGGCACTTGCCAGTAGCCTTTGGTAAGATCCATAGTGGTGAGGTACCGAGCACCTCCCAGCTTGTCTAGGAGCTCGTCAGGCCTGGGCATAGGGTAGGCATCAGATACGGTGATGGCATTGAGCTTTCGATAGTCCCACACAGAACCGGATTGACCCATCCTTCTTGGGGACTAGCACCACTGGCGAGGCCCAAGGGCTGGAAGACGGCTGGATCACCCCCAAAGCCAGCATGTCCCTGACCTCTCTTTCAAGATCCTGGGCAGTTTTACCAGTGACCCGAAAAGGGGAGCATCTTATAGGGGCATGTGACCCGGTCTCCACCCGGTGGACAGTCAAATTAGTGCGTCCAGGCTGGTTGGAAAACAGCTGTCGGTACAGATGCAGCATCCCTCTGATCTCAGCGTGCTGGCCCGGGGTCAGTTGATCAGAGAGGGGAATCGCCTCCAGGGGGGAACCAGCTTTTGTCCCAGGGAATAGATCTACTAAGGGGTCATCTCCCTGCCCCTCCCAATGTCCACACACGGCCAACACCACGTTCCCCCTGTCATAGTATGGTTTCATCATGTTCACATGGTACACCCGACGGTGATGTGCCCGGTTTGACAGCTCCACCACATAGTTTACCTCATTCAGTTGCTTGATAACCTTGAAGGGCCCTTCCCAGGCAGCCTGGAGTTTGTTTCTCCTCACGGGGATGAGAACCATCACCTGATCCCCGGTGGCGAAGGCACGGGCTCGTGCTGTGCGGTCATACCAGACCTTCTGCCTCCTCTGAGCTCGGGCCAGATTCTCCCTGGCCAGGCCCATGAGCTCGGCCAGTCGTTCCCAGAAGGTCAGGACATACTCCACCACTGACTCTCCCTCGGGAGCGGCCTTCCCCTCCGATTCATCCCTCATCAGGTCTAGGGGCCCCCTCACCCACCTTCCATACAACAGTTCGAAAGGTGAAAACCCGGTAGATGCCTGGGGTACCTCCCTGTACGCAAACAGCAGGTGAGGTAAGTACTTGTCCCAATCTTGCGGGTGCTGGTTCATAAATGTTTTTAGCATCATCTTCAGCGTCCCGTTGAACCTTTCTACCAGCCCGTTGGACTGGGGGTGATACGCTGAGGCCCAGTTGTGCTGGACCCCACATTTCTGCCATAAGGACCGGAGCAGGGCCAACATGAAGTTGGACCCCTGGTCTGTTAAGACCTCCTTGGGGAACCCTACCCGGCTGAAAATTGTCAGCAGCGCATCTGCCACCGTGTCTGCTTCAATAGAGGACAAGGCCACCGCCTCGGGGTAGCGAGTGGCAAAATCCACCACCACCAGGATGTATTTCTTCCCTGACCGGGTCGTCTTGCTGAGAGGTCCCACTATGTCGATGGCCACCTTCTGGAAAGGTTCTTCTATGATGGGTAAAGGCCTCAAAGCCGCTTTCCCCTTGTCCCGGGCCTTCCTCACCCTCTGGCAGGGGTCACAGGATTGGCAGTACTGTCGGACATGGGTAAAGACCCCAGGCCAGTAAAAGTTCTGTAGCAGCCTCTGCCTGGTGCGCCAGATTCCCTGGTGCCCTGCGAGAGGGATGTCATGGGCCAGGTACAACAGCTTGTGACAGAACTTCTGGGGAACCACCAGCTGCCTCCTGATCCCCCATGACTCTACTTCCCCTGGGGGAGCCCATTCTCGGTACAGGAACCCCTTCTCCCACAGGAACCTCTCCTTGCAACCTCTCCTCATGGTCTGTACCGCACTAAGGTCAGCCCGGTCCCTGTGCTTCCGCAAGGAGGGATCTTTCTGCACTTCGGCCTGGAACTCAGCAGCTGGGACAGGGATGGGGACCGGCTCTCTCTTGCTGGCTGGGTCTGAGGCCGCAGCCTCTCTGGACCGTGCCCCTGAGCGTTCCCCGCTCCCTGGGTTAGGGTCCTGCACCTCGGGTCGAGTACCTTCCCCATTGTCGGGGAGCAGTGCCCTTTGCCGACTCTGACTACGAGTCACGACCAGGGCACTCTGGGTGTTACTAGGCCAGTCCTCAAGGTCCCCTCCCATTAACACGTCAGTGGGCAAATATTGGTGTACCCCCACATCCTTGGGGCCCTCCTTGGCCCCCCATTTCAGGTGTACCCTTGCCACGGGTACCTTGAATGGGATCCCGCCCACGCCCATCAGGGTCAGTTAGGTGTCGGGCACCATCCGATCTGAGGCCACCACCTCGGGCCGGGCCAGCGTCACCTCTGCGCCCGTGTCCCAGTACCCAGTGACCTTCCTCCCATCCACTTCCAGGGAAACAATTGCACTCTTTCCGGAGGGGCAGCCCCGCGCCCACCCGGTAAACCAAAAACCCGGAACCTGGAGCATCCACAGGTGGTACGTTGCTAGCCCCCCTTTCCTGGAAATGTAGCCCCTCCTCCGATTGGGTTTTTACCCAGTCCACCCTCTGCGGGTTGGGTCTGCTTGGTCTGTCCCTGAGCTTGGGGCACTGGGCCCGTATGTGACCTCGTTGGCCACAGCGATAGCAGCCCATATCTCGTGGGTCCCCTTGAGTGGGTCGGAGGGACCTGCCGCTGGATGTTCCCCTTTTGGGGGGGTTCTCCATAGGCCCCCTTTGGGAGGCCCCATGATGACTCTCTCTCTGCGTTGAGGCAGGCCTGCTCCTTCGAGACTCCTCCCTGCCATCCCCTGCCCGACTGTCCACAAATTGGTCAGCCAGCCGGCCTGCATGCTGCGGGTTCTCCTGCTTCTGGTCCATCAACCACAGCCTCAGGTCGGACGGGCACTGCTCGTACAGGTGCTCTAGTATGAATAGGTTAAGCAGGTCCTCTTTAGTTTGGGCCCCAGCTGTCCACTTGCAGGCATACCCCTGCGCCCGGTTGACCAGTTGTAGGTATGTGACCTCACGGGTTTTACGCTGGCTCCGGAACTTTTTCCGGTACATCTCAGGAGTCAGCCCAAACTCGCGGAGCAGGGCCTGTTTGAACAGTTCGTAGTCCCCTGCCTCCGCCCCTTTCAGTCGGCTGTACACCTCCACGGCTGTGGAGTCCAGTAAGGGGGTGAGAACTGCGATCCTGTCTGCAGGGTCAACCCTGTGCAGCTCGCAGGCATTCTCAAAGGCCATCAGGAAGGTATCTATGTCCTCCCCCTCCTTACGCCGGGGCAGCAAGTGCTTATCAAAGCTCTTTGTAGGCTTGGGTCCCCCCTCACTCACCGCAGCTGGAGCCTCACTGCTCCTCAGCCGGGCCAGGTCCAGCTCATGTTTACGCTGTTTCTCCTTCTCCTCCCACTCACGCTGGCGCTGGTTCTCCTCATGTTTACGCTGTTTCTCCTTCTCCTCCAGCTCTCGCCTCTTTAACTCGAGCTCTTCCCGTCTCAGCTCCCTTTAATATTCCAGCCGCCTCCGCTCCACGGATGCCGAGCGTCGCCGGGAGGATCCCCTGCTGGGGGGTGAGCTTCGCCGGGAGGCTCCCCTGCTGGCCGGGGGTGTCACGGTGCCCTCGGTATTCACTGGGCTCCTCCCCGCCCTTCCCCTACGCCTAGGAAGGGGGAGTCTCGGGAAGCCCTCGTCCGCCGGCTGACCACTCCCAGCGGGGACAGACACTGGTGCCTGCGCTGCATCTGCTCGGCTGCTTCCCTCAGAGACAGGGCTCCGTTTATTCAGGCGGTCTCCCTGCTCCAGCTGTGCAATCAGCTGGTCCTTGGTGCGTCTCCCTGGGCGCAACCCCCTCTGCTTGCATAGCTCCAGCAGGTCACACTTGCGCCGCTTGGCATACATCTTCCTGCTGGCCACTCACAGGCCGGGGTGCTTGCCCCTCCCCACGGTTTCCAGGGGGACCCCCAGTGCACCAGCCCTTCGTGAGGTCACCACCTCTCTGCCAGGGTCGAGCTGCCAATTCCTTCTCCCCTGGGACCGCTCGCTGCAATCCCCCGGGGGACCCTGTTACTGCAAAGTCCTTCTCACTGGGCACACACTCCCAGGGGTTAACCACCCCTTTGTTTTACTGCTCCCCAGTCACTTACTGCAGGAAGCGCCGTCCACGGGGTGCACTATATCCCACCGCTACCACCAGTTGTCACGGAGTGTGGGGGAGTCCGGCCCTGCACCCCTCTTCCTGGGACCCACAGTGACTCTCAGCCAGCCAGTAAAACAGAAGGTTTATTGGACAACAGGAACACAGGTTACAGCAGGGCTTGCAGGCACAGTCAGGACCCCTCCACCGAATCCTTCTGGGCTTTCAGGGTGCTTGGATCCTAGCTAGGATACCCTGAATTCCGCCACACAGCCCCAAGCCCAAACTCAAACTGCTTCCCTCCTGCCACTCCCTTCCTTTGTCCCCTTCCCGGGCAAAGGTGTTTTACCTTTTCCCTCCCTTACCTAGCTCAGGTTACAGGCCCTGGCATCGTCCATCCCCTAAAGTCCTCCCCTGCTCTCCCACTCCCCACACAGACAGTCCCTACTGCATCACAGCAGCACACAGACTTCTCTGCCCGGAAGTACTCAGCCCAGTGCCTGTGGACAGCCCTATGACAACAAAGCAGTGTGCAGCCCTACGACAACAAAGCAGCGTGTGTAGCCCTACGATAACAATCAGTGTGTAGCCCTATGAAAACAAAGCAGTGTGTGCAGCCCTACAATAACAAAACAGTGTGTGTAGTCCTACGATAACAATCAGTGTGTAGCCCTATGAAAACAAAGCAGTGTGTGCAGCCCTACGATAACAAAACAGTGTGTGTAGCCCTACGATAACAATCAGTGTGTAGCCCTATGAAAACAAAGCAGTGTGTGCAGCCCTACGATAACAATCAGTGTGTAGCCTTAAGATAACAAAACAGTGTGTGTAGCCCTATGATAACAGTGTGTAGCCTTAAGATAACAAAGCAGTGTGTGCAGCCCTACAATAACAAAGCAGTGTGTGTAGCCCTACGATAACAATCAGTGTGTAGCCTTAAGATAACAAAGCAGTGTGTGTAGCCCTACAATAACAATCAGTGTGCATACAAAAGAGGGATAAATTATTCTAGTAAAAAGACAGGTTTCAAGTTTCAAGGGGCTAGTTAAACAGAGCGGAGAGCAAAATGACATCCAGGCTCCTGGGCGTTCTCTGGGTCAGTGCTACCCCAATACTCCGGTTTAACACAGTGCGGCTCCTCTGAAACCAGTGGGGCTGCCTGGCGTAAAGCTGCGTAAAGAAGCCCAGCTTGTTTACTGAGCTGTGCTAGATCCAAACTGCTGATGATGATGATCCAATCTGCTGAGTTTGCAGCCAGTGTGCTGGGTGGGAAACCAGGTACTGGGGACACTGGGAGGAGAAGCTAGAGGGGATGGGAAGAGGGTGGGGGGTGGAGTTCTGTGTGTCCAGCTTCCCTGCTTGCCCAAGCACAGCGCTGGCCGTGGTGCTGATGTGGGATCAGGCTGCTGTCCAGATGTAGCATTAGTTGGGGCCTGGAGCAGACTGGTCAGCCAGTACCTGGAGGCCCGGCACCTTGTCTGAGGACAGGGGAGGGTGGCACATTCCAGCACCCAGGGACTCTACGCTCACAAATGTATTGCATGTGACGCGACATTGACCTGGCTACAGGGAATCCCACCATAGCACAGATGCTTCTAGCCGTCAGGCGATTTTGGGAAACCAAACCGAGCCAGGTCCCTACGCGCAGCGCACGCTCGCCTAGAGAAAGGTACACGGACGCGCAAGCCCAGGGGTTCTCCACTGCTGCTGTCCGCTGTTCTGTGCCCTTGATGGGAGCCAAGGTTTCATACTCGGGGGTAACTGCCATCCCCTGCTCACTCGAGGGAGAGCTGGGAAGAGAGCTCCAAGACAGCGGAGCCAAGGCTCATTTTACCAGACAGACTGTCAGCAGGAACCTGCCAAATTAGGTGTTTGTGTAACTCACACTAACCATGGGCCTCTGGGTCACCCTCTAGGAGCAAAACCACATTGAACGACTCTGACACTGCTTCTGTGCTAGGAGATCGTGTTCTTTAGCCTCAGCGGCTCTCAACCTTCCCAGACGGCTGGACCCCATTCAGGAGTCTGATTTGTCTGGGGTACCCCCAAGTTTCACCTCATTTAAACTATTTGCTGACAAAAATCAGACAACAATACAAAAGTGTCACCGCCCAGTATTACTGAAAACTGGCTGATTTTCTCAGTCTTACCATACCATTATAAAATAAATCAAAGGGAATATAGGTATTGTACTTAGCATATAGAGCAGTACAAACAAGTCAATGTCTGGATGTAATTTTCGCCTGTACCTGACTTCGCAAGTGCTATTAATGTAGCCTGTTGTAAAACTCAAGACGAGCTGATGGACCCCCTGGAAGATCTCTGCTTCCCACCAGGGATACATGTGCCCCTGGTTGAGACCCATCCCAGAAGCAGCTCGAGCTTTTCATCCAGAGCTCTCAGGTTCAGCTGACCCAAACAGGGCATTGTTGCGTTCATTTGTGCTGAGGGAATATGAAGATGGTGGCAGAGGAAGGGTTCTTGCCATGGCGAGGCTGAGACAGGTTGGTGAACTGCTGGGTGTTGAGTGGGATTAGAAGTACTGGGGTGGAGGTTTCTGTGAGTGGCCTGTATTAAAGATCCCAGGCGAGGCCCCTTGTGTCCTAGAACCCTCAGGAAGAGGAGCTGAAGAGCCTGAACTTTGGGTACTGATTTATGTGGACTTAGGACTGGGGTACCCCACAAGGAGTGTGGAACTAAGCCATGACCTGACTGGAAGCCTGAGCTGGGCCACTGTGGGTGACTATTGCCGGAGGGTGCTAGAGAAGCCAAGCCTGCTGTATCACACCCAGAGGGCAGAACTTGGTTTAATAACATACCAGAGAGCAGCTTCATTCCCCAGGGGGTAACATTAGCGCTTACGGGGACTGGACACCTGTGGGCACTGCTCATTGGCTGCAGCACTGGAAGTGGGTCATGTGCACTGGTCTCCATTTGGGATGTGTTCGACTCTCCACTCCACAGACAAGCCTGCACTCGCACCAGCATGTCGGCGCTTTGGGGCATGGTTTGTTCTTACTTTAGTGCCCAGCACAAAGGGGCCTTGATCTCAGATGAGGCCCCTAGTGAAAGCACCTGCAGTGGGGGCTTCTCTCGTGCCGGTCATGACAGGGACCCCCTCCCTCCTGCCCATCCTGGCAGCGTGGCACTATTTGAACTGTTTGTGATTTTAAGCCCATTTGGTTAACACAGGGCAGACCCCTGTGTATTGATTTGACCCTGGTGTATTGCCACCGAGCTCCGGGGATGCCTTAAAGGCCCCAGTGCCGCTGTGCCGAGCCCTAGTGCGTGAGCTGCTGTCTGCACGCACAGCCATGCAGGCTGCCAGTTGGGGGGGGTTTGGCTCTTTAAATCCCGGCCCCGCAGGGGGCCTGGAGCTTGTCAGTTTCAATCAGTTTTTAACTCCCTTCCCCATTAGCCCAGCCCCCTGCAACATCTTCAGTGGTTAAGGGAGCAGGGCTTCCACCAGCAGCTCTGGCCCCATGTGGCTTCGTGCCTGGCTCCATCTGACTCCCAGTGACCCAGCCTGCCATCACGGTCATGTTCCCTTTCAGAGAGGTGACAAGAAGAGAACAGAATCCTCACGCTATCCAGGCAGGAAAACACTGTCATGGAAAACATGCAAACAGATCAATACCTCTTGCTCCACGACCCCTTCCCAGGACTGGCGCCAGCCCTCCACACGGCTCCTCCGCCCAGGCCTGGGGCAGGCAGGAGCACCACAAATGATCATGGGGGTCTCCCAATTCACTCATGGTTGTGCCTGGACTCCTCTCCTCCCTTCACGGAGCTTCACTATTCATCCACTGCCCAGTCCTTTCCAGGCGCCGGACTCTGGAAGGGTGGCTCAGAAACCAGGCCCCACTGGAGGGCACAGATGAGGGAAAGGGAGGAGCTGAGCTCCTCCAAGTACTCTGCACTGCTTCCTAGCAGCGACAAGGTGGACCGGATCCTGGCGCCTTCCTGCCTGTGACCTGCCTGCGCATCATCGCTGGACAGAGAGTGAGAGTGGGTGGGGTCTGGTTCCACCACACCTCCCAGCTGCCCCCACGACCCCAGTGGCGCTGCACTGCCTGCCAGCAACCCAGGGCTTGCTCCTGGGAAATTTCCTACAGTGCCCCGTGCTGGGAGATGCTGAGCCTGGCATAGCTCTTCCCCTCTGTGCGTTCCTACTGGGAGAAGCCGGGCCTGTCCCCGCGGCCAGTCCTCCCGTCCCGCTCCATGTGGCGCCCCTTGCTGGGAAGGCCAGGACTAGCACACCTATGAGTTCCCCATGGACGCACACCCACCCCATTCCCTGCAGAGCTGCCAAGCCCTGTGGCTCCATGCGTGACGTTAGTCACAAGAGAGCCAGTCACTGATACTCAGGAGCAGAGCAGACAGGAAGGAACAAATTGACCCACCCACATCCATGGGACCGCATGTGCCTGGGAAGATGAGGGGGAGCCTATTGGCTCCGCACTGCCCACTAGCAGGAGATGGGACCACCCTGCTGGCATGGGTGACGGGATCCCTGAGTGCCTGGCAGGGAGTGTGGTATTGGGGACAGATTGGTGAATCCCTGGGCAGTTGGCATGATAGGGGCAATGGTGTGGGGTCGGCTGGGAGGTGGCTAGAGCAGCAGCAGAGGTGGGTACTGCTTTGGGTGTCTGCGATTGCCTGGGATAGTGGGTAGGACAAGGGCTGTGGTAGCTGAGTGCCAGAAGCAAGGACAGGTGCCTTTCTTGCCACCTTTTCCCTGCACATCCTCCCTGCTCCGCTCCCTGGCTGTCCTTCCATGGTGTGAGTGGGTCAGCCGGAGAGGGGGCCCCGCAGCCAGGAGTCACTCCACAGGAATCCTTCCTGTCTGCAGCTCAGGGAGATGCAGGAGAGCCCAGCTGTGCTTTGGGCGGGTGTGTGGAGGGCGGCAGGGACGGCTGCCTCGTATTCGGCTGCTATGACAGCTGGGAGAGCGGGGAATGGAGTAGCTGTCTGCTCCCCTAGTGCGAGGGCTCCCCCACCATTCCCTGCCTCGCTCCCCCAGGAGGGACAGTGAGTGCCACCCCAGTGCCAGCCCCCCCCCCACCATTCCCTGCCTTGTTCCCCAGGAGTGACAATGAGTGCCAGCCTCCTATCCCCCACTTCATTCCCTGCAGCGCTCCCCCAGGAGGGACAGTGAGTGCCAGCCCCCTATCCCCCCCACTATTCCCTGTCTCGCTCCCCCAGGAGTGACAATGAATGCCAGCCCCCTATCCCCCCCACCATTGTGTGCCAGCCCCCTATCCCCCACACCATTCCCTGCAGCGCTCCCTCAGGAGTGACAATGAGTGCCAGCCCCCTATCCCCCACACCATTCCCTGCAGCGCTCCCCCAGGAGTGACAATGAGTGCCAGCCCCCTATCCCCCACACCATTCCCTGCAGCGCTCCCCCAGGAGTGACAATGAGTGTCAGCCCCCATCCCCACCTTCCCTGCAGCGCTCCCCCAGGAGGGACAGTGAGTGCCAGCCCCCTATCTCCCACACCATTCCCTGCAGCGCTCCCCCAGGAGTGACAATGAGTGCCAGCCCCCTATCCCCCACACCATTCCCTGCAGCGCTCCCCCAGGAGTGACAATGAGTGTCAGCCCCCTATCCCCCCACCATTCCCTGCAGCGCTCCCCCAGGAGTGACAATGAGTGCCAGCCCCCTATCCCCCCCACCATTCCCTGCAGCGCTCCCCCAGGAGTGACAATGAGTGTCAGCCCCCTATCCCCCCACCATTCCCTGCAGCGCTCCCCCAGGAGGGACAGTGAGTGCCAGCCCCCGATCCCCCGCACCATTCCCTGCAGCGCTCCCCCAGGAGTGACAATGAGTGTCAGCCCCCTATCCCCCCACCATTCCCTGCAGCGCTCCCCCAGGAGGGACAGTGAGTGCCAGCCCCCTATCCCCCGCACCATTCCCTGCAGCGCTCCCCCAGGAGGGACAGTGACTGCCAGCCCCCTATCCCCCCCCCATTCCCTGCAAGAGGCTGGGGCTGGAGACACTGGGAGCTCCCCACACAGCCAGGGCTCTGACACTACTGTGTTCAGCACCTCCAGCGTGGAGATGCTGAGGCTGGAGCAGCCGGGACCCCCCTGATCAAAGGGTGGGACAGTCACCGCAATGGGTAGTGCCTCTACGGCATGTTGGAAGTGGAGGAGAGAGACACATGTAAAAGTCTCCAGCCAAGGCCCAGGAAAGGGGCTTCCCACCACAGCTAGAAACTCCCCATAAGACGGAAAGATCCCGCTCTGTGGGCCAGCCCCCTATCCCCCACACCATTCCCTGCAGCGCTCCCCCAGGAGTGACAATGAGTGTCAGCCCCCTATCCCCCCACTCATTAATTGGAAGCATTTCCACTCCAGTTTTAGCCTGGTGTCACAGGTCAGTAAATAGTAGTTGCGCTAGGATCAGCTTCTGCCTCTCCACTGACCTTTCACTGTCAGCTGGGCCTTTAAGAAACGAAACCTCAGCCGTCCTCTTCAGCACACTAAAGCTATACTGTTCCTGAGTCACAGCCATGTACCCAGGACAACAGGCCATGGAGCGGGATCGACTCATAATTGCCCATATCTCAGAGAGGACCTTGGGATAATTAACCTGTCAACCCTCCAGCTGGAAGCCTGGCCTGTGGAAGAGTGTTGCTGACATGCCGCAGGGTCATTTCTCACTAAGCTTTAACGTCGCTTTCTCCACACCAGTCACGCTTTTTAGACCTTTTTCATAGCCCCTCTTACCCATCTCTCTTCTAAGCCGAACAGCCTCCGTCTTTTTAGTCTCTCCTTGTATGGCAGCCATCATCTTTGTTGCCCTTCTTTGAACCTTTTCCAGTTCTACCACATGCTTTTTGAGACGGGATGACCAGAACCGGACATGGTATGCAACACGCTATAGATGTACCAGGCATTTATACCAATTTGCCTGAAGCTAGGCTTACCAGCCTGTAATTGCCAGGATCTCTTCTGGAGCCTTTTTTAAAAAATTGGTGTTACTTTAGCTACCTTCCGGTCATTTGATACAGAGGCTTGTTCCCAAACCTCTTCTACTGACACATCAGTGTGGGACAGTTCTTCAGATGTGTCTCCAGCACATCCTCTGCAGTGAAGACGGATGCAAGGACCTCATGAAGCCCTATGCTATAGAACCTGTGACGTCCATGGCATTTCTTCACTCTCCCAGCTCCAGTCTGCGTTGTTGGAGCCATTGCTGGCTGGGAGAAGCTGAGGGTAAGGGGGACGGTGGGAAGAGGGAGGCAGTGATGTGCTGCTGACTCACAGCAACCTGCTGAAAAACCTTTCAGGGGCCCTCAGAAGAAAGGGTCGGGGATGGTGAGGATGAAGCAGCACAAACAATTAAGAAACCTCTTATGTTTGCACAAAACACAATCCAGGCAATCAGATTCCACTGCCCTGGGCTGCGCTCCCCAATCCCGCTCCTCTGTCTAGGGGTCTGGCTCGCACCCACATGCAGCTCCCTTATCTGGCCCTGCCTCAGCCCCAGCCCCCCAGGCAGGGGCTCCCCTATCACTCTGACTCCCTGGGTTGGTTTTGTTGAACTGGAGTGCGGGATGAAATATGAATGAGGCACAGTGCCATGTCGCGTGCTGCCGGGATGGATCCTGATTCGATTAGCACTGATGTTTCTTTCATGAGAGAGGGGATTGCTCTTCTCTGGAGCTCTTTGCTGCAGATACCGAATTCAGTCACGGAAGCAGACGGCTGATTAACCACCCATTGCCTGCTGCTGCTCCCAGCCTGATGCTCCCGGCAACTGTCCACTCCCTGCCTGCTGCCTTGACAGACTCCTTGATCCCTTCCAGCATTCCCTGATCCCCTGCCTGGGGGCAGCTCCATGCGCCTGCCACTGATCTGTCACTCAAAGGCACATGACACATTCCACACAGATGCCTGCAGAGCAGAAGGCTTCTCCATTGCTTCTCCTATGGCTGCTTGTACCCTAAAGCTATCCCCTGGTACCAGCCTTTTACCAGCCCCAATGCTGCTGTAAGCGGGGGAATGGTCCCGCTGTTGTGGGGAACTTTCCTGGTTTCTGCGCTACCCCGGTGAAGTGGGCTAGTGAAAGGATCTGAGTCCTCGCTCCCACTTCCTTTACTCAGAGGCCTCCCTACCCTTGAGGACTCCCCTTCCACTCTCCTGTCTGGCAGAGTCTTCGTAACCCCAACAAGGCTGGGCCCAGGATTCCTGGGGGGCTCAACCCCCAACCCTGCTGTGGTCACCTAGGACAGGGGCTAGGGTTTCCCCACTCCAGGGTACTCTCTTTGCACTGGGCACCTCCCTGACCCACTGATCACATCATACAATTTAAGGCAAATACAAGTTATTTAATTAACAATTAATTTTAAAAAAAGAATAAGGAATAATGGAAAAGGTTAAAGGAAAACACATCACCCTGCTCTGTGGCAGGGAACATCACAAACAGTGTCTCTGGACATCAGGGCACTTCACAGTCTGTTCCTTGTAGGTCCCAGGCCTCCTTCTCAGGCCCTGGCTGTGTTGCAGGGACCCTGCGGGCTGGACACTTAATCTGGTGGTGGCCACACACTCTCAGGCTCTGGGTGGCAGGGACTCTTCTCCCCAGTGTCACCCCCGCTCTGTCAGGGTTATGATCCCCCTCCAAGTCTGGCCTGCAGGGCCTCTTGGCTGAGGTGTCTCCCAGTGCTGGGCCCACTGCCCAGAGTCCCCCTCGCTCTCCCCAGCTGCTCCCTGCTCTCTGCACCGGACTGCTCCAGCCCCAGCTCCACACCGCCTCAGCACGGCTGCTGCTGCTGCTCTGCCTCCAGCTCCCTGGGCTGCTTCTCTGGCCTCTCTGGCTCCAGTTGCTACAGCTCTGCTCCCAGGACAGGTCTGCTCTGCAGGCTGCTTCTGTGACTCTCTCCCAGCTCTCACCTGCTTCCTGGGCTGCTTGTCTGGCCCCTCGGCTCTGGTTGCTGCAGCTCCCCTCCCAGGGCAGGTCTGCTCTCTCTGGGCTCTGCTTTGGCTTTGGGGCTGCAGCTCTGCTCCCATCAGCTCAGCTTGGGCCCCGGCTCTCGCCTTAGCTCGGCCCCACTCTGTCTGACCCAGGCAATTCCAGCTCACAGGGAGGAGGACGGGACTCCCCTAGCTTCCTGACTCCTTGATTAGCCTGCCCGCCCTGTCAATCAGGCTGATCTGGAGCATTGGCCTCTCGCCCTTGTTCCTGGGGTCTGTCAGTCTCAGGCTCCTGATTTCCCATCGACCCCTCCCTTTTTAGTGCTGGGAGCTAGCAACCAAACACCCACATTGAATGTTAGTAAGGGGGCAACAATCCCCTTACACTGGCATTTCCCTCAAATAGTCTCAGCTGGAAGCTGGTGCTTCTTTTGCTGCTTCTCCAGCTGGAAACCTTTGTTGGTAAATGTAACATGGGAAAGGTGATCTGTTGGTCAGGAGTCTGGATCCCTGCTTGGGAGATCAAAGGACAGCACTCACAGGACTGGTTCAGGCACGAAGAAGCATTTCGCTGGAAGCAGGGGAAAGGGAAGAAGAGAGGTTGGCCCTGTCCTGGAGGTGTGGAGGGCAGATGCACAGGGGATGGAAAAGGACTCTCCTCGTCAAGCATGGGGCCCAGTCCCCTAGTATTGCAGAGGACACTAAGGGTATGTCTACATCTACAATTTTGCAGTGCTGGTTGTTACAGCTGTATTAGTACAGCTGTATAGGGCCAGCGCTGCAGAGTGGCCACACTTACAGCAACCAGCGCTGCAAGTGGTGTTAGATGTGGCCACACTGCAGCGCTGTTGGGCGGCTTCAAGGGGGGTTCGGGGAACGCGAGAGCAAACCGGGGAAGGAGACCAGCTTCGCCGCGGTTTGCTCTCGCGTTCCCCGAACCCCCCTGCAAACCGCAGGGAAGGAGACCTGCTTGCATGGGGGTTCGGGGAACGCGAGAGCAAACCGGGGAAGGAGACCAGCTTCGCCGCAGTTTGCTCTCGTGTTCCCCGAACCCCCCTGCAAACCGCAGGGAAGGAGACCAGCTTGCATGGGGGTTCGGGGAACGCGAGAGCAAACCGGGGAAGGAGACCAGCTTGATTACCAGAGGCTTCCTCAGGTATGCTGGGATACCTGCTTATTCCACGGAGGTCAAGAAAAGCGCTGGTAAGTGTCTACACTTGATTACCAGCGCTGGATCACCAGCGCTGGATCCTCTACACCCGAGACAAAACGGGAGTACGGCCAGCGCTGCAAACAGGGAGTTGCAGCGCTGGTGATGCCCTGCAGATGTGTACACCTCCTAAGTTGCAGCGCTGTAACCCCCTCACCAGCGCTGCAACTTTGTGATGTAGACAAGCTTTGTGTTAGAGGGCACAGGATGGCAGAAAACCATCCTCACTAACACTATTGCCAGCAAAGCCCTGCATTTGCTCTGATACTATCTGTGGAATCGGAAGAGGAGTTGTTTGCAAATATCCAGGTCCCAGCGGGTGTTGGTGGTAATACCCCTGAAACTCAGCTCAGGATTCAGTCACACAGTCAGGACAAAAGTGTTTTCTTCTTCATTCTCTCACTTAATAATGTTCAGCCATCAGATGGGAGAGCAGTAACAAGATCGCGAGACAAATCACAATGTGAACAGTCAAAGTGAACAGCTTGGAAGCAGCCTCGAGGCAGGAACTGAATTGACAAATGTATGTAACTAGTAAATGCCTTCTCCGAAGTCAGGGCCAGCTTGTGAACGAGCCACTCGGTGGTACAGGGAAAGAGGATTCATTAGTAACAAATCAGAGGAAATGAAGACTTGGACAGGCTATGCCTAGTTATTATGGCATCAGGGAGTGGTTTTTGTCTTATTCAGTTCATAGGTGGTTTTCCTAAGTGCCAAGCCTACAGGTTAAGCTGGGTTAGTTCAGGCTTGGCTAACAAGAATGATTCGACAATCAGAACCTTGTTAACAATTCTGTTTGATAGACCAAGAGCTCCAATAGACACCGGTTCCCTCTCGAGGAGCTGCCTTCTCTGCAGGGCTGCCAGGAGGAGGATGTTCTCAGCAAGGTAAGTGGATCTGACTGGGAATACAGCCACGAAGCAAATCTGGTGAGTCCAAAGGTGCCATTTGTCCATTATACCCTTTTTGGGGCATTACAGACCATGTTAAGGGCATGACAGGTGGTTCAGAGCTGGGCACCAGGGGAGTATTTTACCCAGAAGGAGGGCCGGATATAGCCAGGAACAGAGTCCAGGCAGACAAAGAGATGGTAAAATGGATCAACTGAGCTGCAGAGAAATGGATGCCACAGTCTGAAGCAACACTGAGACAGCTGAAGGGAAAGGACAGTGGGGACCAAAGGGAGCAAGGGATGGGGCCATGAAGCACTCACGCCATAGGAGAGGTAGAGATTCCGTTGCCTTTCCTGTTATGCTCTTTTCCGCTCTCCTCTGCCACTCAGGTTCAGTCCACTTTTATTTCAGTTCATCTTCACCGATGGCAGGTGAGACTAGGAGATCCAGGAAATATGCTCCATAGTGCAGATTACTCATTGTCCTTAAGGTGTCTCAATGTTTGGCTGGTATGAGATTCATGGTGATTTTACTACAGACCAACCAGCAGGGACTGGTGATATTATGCGGGGTCAGGAGTAGCAGCAGGATGGGAAGAGCAGCCTGGCTTTCCACAAGGGAACACCAATGGATAATGTCTTCCCCTGTATATACAGGTACATGCGTGTGTGTGCACATATGTGGCTGTACCTATATGCTTTTGCCAGTTCAGAATTCTAAGGTTTCACAATTGTATGAATTTCCTAGGCCAAAGGCACAAGAGAGTTCCCTCAGAAAATTACACTAAGGTTGTATAGTCAAGCACGTAAAAATCAGGAAAAGCCAAAAGTTAACCTTGTCTGTGTAACCTTAACTCAGCCCTTTTGCATACATGACTTACTGTTCTGTCATTCATTATGAGTACCTGCTATTTCCTAGACAGCACAACATAATATCATAGAGTTTTTAACAGTCTCAGATATGCCCCTGTAAGAATATTTTTATTCTGTGCTGTCTGCTCACACTCTTTCCATTGTCACAATGGCCCAATCTATCCTTACAGACTTAGGCGTTCCTTGTGAAGTGTTCTCATCACTCTAGGGTATGTATTTCAATCATTTTGTCAGCAGCTGGGTATGGTACAATTTATTTTCAGCAGGTGGCCCAGCCTTCCTTAGGTGTAATTCAGGAGCTAATGCAATTAACTACCAAGCTAATTTACCTGCACTCCCATGTGGCGCACAGTCTTTTTAGGTGCAATTCAAGGCACAAGGCTATTAACTATGAAGCAAACATAGCTGCACATGTAGGTGGCTTATTCATGCCGGCAAACATCCAATATTAATCTGCCTCATCATACTTAATTCTACAGTCGGCTGTGGAAGAACAAATTCCCTATGCGCAGACAGTGCTAGCAGAGAGGTGCCCAGTATTACAAGAGTCACCTGAGTGATTAAGGGTAGCAATAGTGGGCTAGATCCTGGTGTAAATTAGCGTAGCTCCACTGGCGTTATGCTGATTTACACCGCCTCAGGATCTGGCTCACTCTGATTGCTGAGCCCACTCTAGTCTCTCTCCTAAATAGAGGCGGATCCTCCAGGCCATGTTCTCGGGGTGTTTCCCCCTCCCTCACGGCCAAGCTCTTCTCGTGACTGATCATTGAGAAAAGCTACCAGGTAGCCCAGCTCCAGCGTTATTAGCCTGGCAGCCAGCAATTTGCTATTGTACCAAACGTGCACGGGCCAATCTGCCCCTCTCCCCCCCAATGATGGGGTACTCCCAGACACCCGGCTCTTCTCCACTGCAGCAGAGACCCCCGCAGTCCCCCTTAACAGCCACAGTAGCACCCCCTCTCGTGCCTTTCCGCTAGCTGTGTGCCTGGCTGCCATTTCCAGCTCCTCGAACTCCAGTCTGAGAGGAGGAAGGGAAGGGGAGGGGGAGCGAGAAGCAGCAATCCCAGGGCCCAGGGGAACACTTGACACGCTATTCCTCTCACACGGGCAGCATTTTACATGCTACTGCTGGCACAACAGAGCAAACAGCCTGGGGTTTCTCTGACACAGGCACTGCCCCCACTGCCGTGCCTGAGAGCGCCTTCCTTCTCCCGCAGTCACACCTTAAAGATACAGGCACATTCTGGTGTGACGGGGAGGCTGGTACGAGAGAGAGAAACACACTGAAAACCCCAGTGAAGCAGGGTCCCCTGCAGCTCTTGCTTCTTTTCTCTCTGCTTTTGCTTCTTTTCTTGCCCTCCTCGTGCCTTTCCCCTGGTTTCCACCCATCTGTCTCTCTCTTCCTCATTCAGTGTGTAGCCCCCGGCCCCCAGGCCTTGGGTGCTTGGCCTCTCTGTTGGCCAGAGGGCATCTCTATGCCTTAGGTTCCCTAGGATCAGATGTGACACTGCTGCATCCCTAGCGTGACTCTGTGCTGCTATGCCCCGACCATTAGGTGAGAAGTTCGTTGCTCCATTGCCTGAGGGACGGTGTCCCTGGCACCCAGGGGCCTTCGGGAGATCTGCAGAGCCTTGGGGAGAGCCTGCTCCCCAAGACGGCTCGAAACCGTTCTCACTTCCTAAGGAGACACAAGGGCTGAGCTTGATGGCTAGAAGCAGAAGCAAAAATACATGGCAAAGGAAGTTATTCTCTTGGTCTGTGTCTTCACTGCAGAGCCAGCCTGGACTCTCATCCACGTGTCATCCTGACGCCCCCTCCCGTCCACACACAAACCCTCTCTCCTCTTGTTTAATTTAGACGGAATAAATGGGCCCAAAGTGTTAACATAACCCAACCACTGTCCAACATTAACCAGTGTTAAACAAGGTCTGGGTGGTATTCGGAGACCTGCTTAGTACCATGGCAAACACCCCATTAAAAAGCCTTTTCACCTTTTATTAAAGATACAGAAAAGGAGAAACAGTTAAAGCCTTGGATAGATAAAGCTGTAAGTCAGGCTTTCATTGTAACAACAGCCCTTGTTCCCTTTAGCCGGGGAGGGTTTTTAGATGGAAACCCCCCTTGTTTGATGGTTTCTTCTCTTGGATGGGATCAAAGCTGGGGAGAACTGTTTGTGGCAGGTGCTGCTAGAGAGGCTTCTGCCACTCTAGCCCCAGTGAGGGGGACTGGATTGGGGCTGGGTAGATAGCCAGATGCTTGCCTGGTAACTGACCACACCGGCCAGCCTCCTTAGCAGGAGCTATAAGGCTGGGAGGAAGTGAGAGCAAGGCAGGGCAGAGACTAGGAGGGAAGGTCAGGCCCAGGCCCAGGTGGAGGTGGAAGATTCCTAGTCTGTTGCTGGCCAGGCCTGTGGCAGACCAAGCTGTTGTAAAAAGCCTGTCTATCGTTGGAAACTGGTGGTGGGGCCTGGATCACAAATAAAGAGCACGGGTGTTGCACCAGCCTGACGTGGCCCTGAGTCTCTGAGAAGAGGGGGAGAAGGGCTGAACCAGATGGGCACGGCGTGTGCACTGTTATACTGCCCTTTGGGGAAAAGAGAAAGATAGTTGAGATGGGCTGGAGCGGCTGCTGTTAAAGTCCAATCCTGTTTCACCCCAGGTGGTATTTGGGCTTCACCTGGAGCAGGCTGAGGTGGCGATGTCGTCTGGAGCCCTCTCTGGCCCAGTCTGCTCGGGACAGCTCTCAGGATTAGGACGAAGGAGGTCCGGGGTTCCAGGAGATGATGAGGTGGCAGCCAGGATGGTGAAGCTCACTCCAGTCTGTTCTTTCCGTCTCTTCCCCCCAAGTCTCTTTCTTTAAGGACCCATAAAGGGGGTGGAACAGCCCATTGTTATTTTGTCCACCCATTAGGCATAATATACAACACACCAGTTTTGGTTCATTAACTTCAAGCTCATAGACTCATAGACTCTAGGACTGGAAGGGACCTCGAGAGGTCATCGAGTCCAGTCCCCTGCCCTCATGGCAGGACCAAATACTGTCTAGACCATCCCTGATAGACATTTATCTAACCTACTCTTAAATATCTCCAGAGATGGAGATTCCACAACTTCCCTAGGCAATCTATTCCAGTGTTTAACTACCCTGACAGTTAGGAACTTTTTTCCTAATGTCCAACCTAAATCTCCCTTGCTGCAGTTTAAGCCCATTGCTTCTTGTTCTATCATTGGAGGCTAAGGTGAACAAGTTTTCTCCCTCCTCCTGATGACACCCTTTTAGATACCTGAAAACTGCTATCATGTCCCCTCTCAGTCTTCTCTTTTCCAAACTAAACAAACCCAATTCCTTCAGCCTTCCTTCATAGGTCATGTTCTCAAGACCTTTAATCATTCTTGTTGCTCTTCTCTGGACCCTCTCCAATTTCTCCACATCTTTCTTGAAATGCAGTGCCCAGAACTGGACACAATACTCCAGTTGAGGCCTAACCAGCGCAGAGTAAAGCGGAAGAATGACTTCTCGTGTCTTGTTTACAACACACCTGTTAATGCATCCCAGAATCACGTTTGCTTTTTTTGCAACAGTATCACACTGTTGACTCATATTAAGCTTGTGGTCCACTATGACCCCTAGATCTCTTTCTGCCATACTCTACGATAAGCTCTACGTTATCTATTTTTAACAAGCATAATTTTAATTTCGACAGTCCTGGGATTATGTCACTGTGACTTTTCTGGTTTAGAATAATCCAGTTTCTTTCTCTGGTTTTCTTGCACCTATTCCCCCTGCCCATCCAGTTGTTGTTATTGTGACATCTTATGAACTTTCACTCACTTCTTACAGATAAACTCACAATCAGGGTAAAGATGTAGGCCCAATTATCACAAAACACTTCAGTTTGTGGTGCTTTGCAGCCAGGCTAGCTGGCCTGCTTGGGGAGTGGGTTAGAACAGAGAAATATTGTGTCCCAGATCCCCCACTCTTCCTTCAGTTTTAAGCTGGTGTGACTCCATTGGTGTCGGGGAGGAAGTGAAGATGAATCAGGCCCCATCCATCTAGATTTAAACAAAGCAGGAGAGGTAGCTGTGTTGCAATGAGCAGGGAGATTGCTGCACAAAACAGAACAGATCCCATTTCTGTATTAGGCACAATGAGCAATGAAAGAGCCTGGGACTCCCCATGAGAGAGGTCAGCCAAGTAGCCTGAGACCCAAATATGGAGAAGGAAACCTGGATCTGGACATTGACCATGAAAATCTGAAACCTGAGCCCAAGAGACATAACTGAAGCCCCAAATAGCCATAACTCTGAGGAAGCAGATGCTGTCTGAAGGGGGAGCCACACAGAGTGCATCTATCTGTCTACTCCACTGGCTACCAGAGCCGTGGCCAGATACACACCGACCAAGTTAAAGAACGTTCATTCCATGGAGTGGTTCAAACACAAACAAGAAGATCAGTGTGTCTTGGACGATGTTCTAGAACTAGTGCTCCTTCCACCCAGCCTGGGGGGAACCCACAAAGGAACCACAATACCTGATGCTTCCAGGTCTCAGATGCTGCTGATTCATCTTATCGGGTCAGCATGAACCTCTCCCCTTAGCCCATGGCTGGAAGGAACTGGTGCATAATTGGGATCAATGCTGTGTTGGGCCCAGTCCCAAGACTGATCGGCAAGATTCTGAGAAATCTGCTATCCCGCCCTCTGGAAGGGAGCTATTAACAAACCTCATTGACAAAGGGGCCTGAGAGCGACTTAGACCAGTTCAGACCCCACCCCCAACTCTGAGCAATAAGCTGACGATTCCTAACCCTGAGAAGCTCTCAGTTCTGCTGTGCCCCGATGCTGCTAGGAAAAGTCCTGGCTCAGCATGGCTGTCGCCTGGGGGCCCTGGTCCCTCAGAACAGTTCAGCTGCCAGTGCGTATGGAGCGAATCCCTTTTCACCACTATTGCAGGGCGCCTGGTGGATGCACGTTCAGCCAGGTTACTCAGTGTGCCCAGAACGCAGAGCTGCACAGCAGGGAGGAGTGTCACAATGTCCAGGTCTCAAACCTAGGCCTGGTCACGGGAGCAGCCCTGCTCCAACCCTCCACTTGGCAGTCTACTGGCACTAGCTTACCTGTGAAGCTCAGCCAGTGTGAGCTTCTGTCCTGAGGTCCAATTGGCAGAGTCCCAGAGCAACTGACTGGCCCTACTTCAGCAGGAGCAGGAAACTGTCCAAACAACTGTACTGCACCCTGCTCTGGGCTATGTGCCTTGTGCCTCCTGCTACCTACTACCCCCTCCTGCTTCCCCAGCTCACTCTCCTGGCATTCCCACCCGGTGTGACTCCTGGCCTCTGACCTCCAGTTCATCTCCTGTCTCTTACCCCCTGTATCCTGACCCAGCCGACTCCTGTCTCGGACTGGCCTCTGGCTCTGACTACTAGATCTGGCTGCCCATGACCTGGCTGTGATGTGGGGTGGGGGGTCAGCCATGATGTATTGCTGCTGATCTGCACTCTGCTATGAGTGGGGAGCTCAGCCTTGGCCCAGAAATTCAAAACGATTTGTGGTGCAATTGACTGGACTTGGACAGTCACCTGCATTGTTCAGATGCCTCTGCTGCTTGGTTGCAAGAATTAAATTATTTCTTGCTGTCAACACCCAAAAATACCCAGTGAGTGGGGCACCCTGCCCATACCAACCCTAACCCTAGCTCCAGGTACCCTATGAGTACCCTATGGGTGGCATGATGCTGCGCTGCTTGCTGGGTGGCCTGGTGCTGTGTTGCACTGCATAATTCTGAGCTTGCTGAGTTTCTCTGCATGGCACTGTGTGTCCTGTGTTGCACGGTGCTGTGTTGCACTGCATGGCACTGCATTTGCTGGGTAGCATGGCGCTGTGTTGCACTGCATGATGCTGGGCTTGCTGTGTTGCATTGCATGATTCTGTGTATCACTGCATGGTGCTAAGCTTTATGTGCTGCATGGCATGTGCTGGGTGGCATGGCACTGAGTTGCACTGCATGGTGCTGTGTTGCACTGCATAGTGCTGAGCTTGCTGCATTGCACTGTGTGGCACTGTGTGTACTGGGTGGCATGGTGCTATGCTTCACTGTCGGGTGCTGAGCTTTCTGTGTTTCACTGCATGTGCTGGGAAGCATGGAACTGTGTTGCACTGTGTGGTGCTGTGTTGCACTGCATGGCACTGTGTGTGCTGGGTGGCATGGCACTGTGTTGAACTGCATGGCACTGTGTGTACTGGGTGGCATGGCACTGTGTTGAACTGCATGGCACTGTGTGTACTGGGAGGCATGGTGCTGTGTTGAACTGCATGTGCTGGGTGGCATGGTGCTGTGTTGCACTGTGTGGCACTGTGTTGAACTGCATGGCACTGCGTGTGCTGGGTGGCATGGCGCTGTGTTGCACTGTGTGGTGCTGTGTTGCTCATTGCTATGTGGCATGTGTGGCATTGTGTTGCATTTGACACTACTCTGCATTGGCTCCAGTGCACGTCTTCTCCTGTGCTGGAGGATTTTCCGAGGACTAGGTTTGTGAAGGCTCCTCTGGCTCTCCTGGAGCAGAGTGAGTGGGTAGCTCCTGTCCATTTATGTGTAAGGAAAGAAAAAATACAGACTAGTGATTTTCTTGGGGGGGCCGAGCGCAGCTCAATCTTGTTGTGTGCTGTGAAGCCTAAAGGACACCTTGAAAAATTCTTTTCTTCTGTCAGGGAAAAGCTGCCTTCTCTTTTCGGGGGCTCCTCAACAGGAGATTTCCTGTTGGATTTCTGACATCCAAGGGAGCATCCTACCCCCCATGTTGCATGTCAGCCTGGCCCCCGTGTGCAGCACAGCGCCCCAGCTCAGAGCAGGGCCTGAGGGAAAGGCAGGTTTCACAGTCCCAGGGACAGGACACAGGATAGCTTTGATGCTGCTCTGGGGAAGTCTGAAGTGACATGGCCAGCTCCAGTGTCACTAACTCACCAGCTCGAGCCCTGCATTTGGGGAGGTTGTGCTGGATGTGGCAGTTGAAACAGGAGTGAAATAGCTCAGTTTGAGCATTGGCCTGCTAAACCCAAGGTTGTGAGTTCAGCCCTTGATGGGGCCATTTAGGGATCTGGGACAAAAATCTGTCTAGGGATTGGTCCTGCTTTGAGCAGGGGGTTGGACTAGATACCTTCTAATCCTGATATTCTGTGATTCAGGGTCCAGGTGCAAATGGTTGGGGAGGATTTTTAAAAGAAACTTGCCAGTGGCCTCTGCTTCCTCAAGCAGCTGTTTTGCCCCTCACAGTATCTGCCTGGCCACAACTGAGGGTGGAGTCAGGCAGCTGCTGGGCCAGCTCTGCAGACCATGTCTCCAGACTGGACACCCCCTCTATCTTCTCCCATTCACTCTGGCTTCACTGGGAGCCAGAGCCAGAGCCAGCTCTAGCCATTTTGCCGCCCCAAGCACAGCAGCATGCTGCCGGGGGCGCTCTGCTGGACCTCCCGCAGGGGTCCCTGTGGATGCTCCACCAGAGCCACAGGACCAGCAGACCCTCCACAGGGACACCTGTGGGAGATCCACCAGAGCCACCTGCTGCCCTCCCAGCAACCAGCAGAGCACCCCCCACAGCATGCCGCCCAGTGCACTGGGGCCTGCCCTTCTGGGAGCACTCTGTTACAAGAGTCATGGTGCTCAAATATCCCCACAATCAGCTGGGTAGTCTTGTGCCTGCTCAGATCTGTGCTGTCACACCCAGGCTCTGATCCCTCCTGGGGCTCCCCACAGCATGGTACTGCCAGAGCAGGGTCCCCATTTTCCAGCACCTTCCTGCCCCTGCCAGACATCAACTTTGTCTGAACATCCTTTCTTGGCCAGTGGAAGGTGACAGCTGATGCAGAAGTTGCTGAGCAGAGCCAGGTGAAGGGCCTCACTCCTTGATTCCCTGACTCAGCCCCTCCCCTCCCAGCTGGGGGCAGTGAGTGGGGTGCCCCAGAGCTCTTGCTAATGCCTCATAGGACAGCCAGGGAAAGCCTCTGCCAGCTCCTCAGCTCAGCCCCCCTCCATGCTGCTTTCACCAGAGGTTCCCTTCCCATGTAGAAGAGACTACCCTGATCCTGCTACCTTAGCACCTTACCCCAGATAGAATCTCGGGGTAGAAGGGACTTCAGGGGGTCATCTAGGCCAACACCCTGCTCAAAGCAGGACCAATCCCCAGACAGATTTTTTGCCCCAGATCCCTAAATAGCCCCCTCAAGGATTGAACTCACCACCCTGGGTTGAGCAAGCCAGTGCTCCAACCACTGAGCTCTCCCTACCCTATCTCAGCCAGCTGCCTGCAGATCTCATCTGCTGCCGACACTGCAGGCTTGCCTGCCACATCTGTGCTCTTGTCCGCACTGCATCACCCCACAAATCAGGAGGGAGGCACCAACAAATCACAGGGAGAGGGATAGCTCAGTGGTTTGAGTATTAGCTTTCTAAACTCAAGGGTGTGAGTTCAATTCGTGAGGGGGCCATTTAGGGATCTGGGGCTTGGTCCAGCTTTGAGCAGGGGGGGGTTGGACTAGATACCTCCTGAGGTCCCTTCCAACCCTGAGATTCTATGATTTTGGGATAGGAGCTGTGGGGAGGGCAGGGTTTCCATTCCATCCAATGTCTGATTGCTCCACACTTCAAGCTTTTCGCTGCAACCCGGAGGGCTAGAAATGTGCTTTTAATAGGACTACAAGGGAGGTGCAGTGCCGCTTCGGCAGAGCCATTGGCCCTTTGATCCCACCAGCCTGACCCCAGCCCAGCTCCTCTCCCCACACCACACAACTGCCCCGGTGGCTCCCCCGGACATCTCATTGTGCAGGCTCCTGTGTGACCATGTTCTCTGCTCGTTCTGTCCCTTCTGCAGCAAGCTGCCACCAGGTCTCCCACCCCAGCTACCATAAACCCCACACCTGGCATCTCCCCCGCTATGGTTCCTGCTAGCACTGTGCTTGCACCCACACCCAGAGTCTCCCCTGCAGCCCAGAGCCAGGGCTGGCTCCAGGCACCAGCTTATCAAGCAGGTGCTTGGGGTGGCAACTCGGGAGTGGGGCAGCACTTTCAGGGATTCGGCAGCAATTCAGCAGAGGGTCCCTCAATCCCGCTTGGAGCGAAGGCCCTCCCGCTGAATTGCCACAGATCGCTTTTTTTTTTTTTTTTTTTTTTTGGCTGCTTGGGGCGGCAAAACCTCTGGAGCCGGCCCTGCCTGGAGCACTCTCAGCATGTGCAGCCTGTCCCAACTGGTCCCACTCAACCTCGGGCATGACACTCCTCCTGTCCCCCATTCGGGGCAAGCTGATGATTTGGCAACTTTTCATAGTTTTATTTGTCTAATTATCTGCCCAGGCACAGCCAGAATCCTGGCCCTGCCCTGTTCCCCCTGCCCCTTCCACATGGGGCATCCCAGTGGGGCGGGGGGGATGCAGGCTTGTCCTCACCTCCTCAATGGCTTCATTATGTGTGGGAAAGCCCTGTATTTTGCATGTCAATTTCCCATTGGCCCACGGGGTCCCGCTGGGCCTCTCACTTTGATATTGTAATTTAGCAACAGGAAAACAGTTGTGCTCTGAAATTAAACAGTCAACAAGCTTCCCTTAAACTAGGGAATTATTTCTACATCATTTGGCATTTTCTGCTCTGTTAATTTCCTTCTAGTCTGTCATTTTCCTCATTTGGCCAAAGGCCCCGTGGGGCTGGCAATGGCCTACGTAAGGCCTAGAGCCTCTGGAAATGGCAAATGAGTCACTGCTCCCTCCCTGGCCAGCTCAGCATCCCTTGGCCAAGTCTCACTTGGTCTTGGGTTCTCCTGGACCCATTAGGGCCTCTCCTGGCTCGGTCAGCCCCCCCCTGACTCTCAGATCAAAGATTCCACAGGGATCCCCAGCAATTCTCTGGGAACAGATCTCTGCACAGCATCATCCCCTCCATCCATAGTAAATAACCAGCAAAGACATTGCAGGTGCTCAGCACCTCTCAGCATTTCATAGGTTCCAAGGCCAGAAGGGACCACAGTGATCATCTAGTCAGGTCTCCTGTATAACACTGGCCACGGGCCTGCCCAAAGTCTGCCCTGAGGTTGGCCCCCACGTTTGTGAGTCACTCCAGCTAGTCTGACAGTCACCTGCAAACTTTATCAGTGATGATTTTATGTTTTTTTTCAAGGTCATTGATAAAAATGTTAAACAGTGCAGGGCCAAAAATCGATCCCACCGAGAGCCCACTGGAAACAGACCTGCTCGATGATGATCCCAGTTACATTTTGAGAGCGATCATTTAGCCATTTTAATCCATTTAATGTGGGCCATGTTAATTTTTTAGCATTCTATTTTTTGAATCAAAATATTGTGTGGTATCAAGTCAAACACCTTACAGAAGTCTAAGTATAGTACGTCAACGCTATTACCGTTAGCAACCAAAATTGTAATCTCATCCAAAAAAGCTATTGAGTTAGTTTGATAGGATCAATTTGCCATAAACCCATGATATTTGCATTAATGATATTACTCTCCTTTAGGTCTTTATTAAATTGATTCTCATGCCAGCCATTCCATTCTCTTGCCCAGGATCAATGTCAGGACGACAGGCCCATAATTACCCAGGACATTCCATTTACCGTTTTAAAAAACTGGCACAATGTTAGCTTTCTTGCCGTCTTCTGGAACTTCCCCAGTGTGCCAAGATTTATTGAACATTACCAGTCCAACGAGTTCCTCAGCCAGCTCTTTTAAAACTCTTGGATGCAAGTTATCTGGATCTGCTGATTTTACAATGTCTAACTTTAGTAGCTGCTGTTTAACATCCTCTAGAGACACTAGTGGAATGTAAGGAGTGCTATCATCACCATATGATGAGACTATGTCATCTGGTTTTTTTCCCTAAATACAGAACAGAAACACTTATTGAACACTTCTGCTTTTCCTGATTATTGATAAATATTGAAAATTCTACCCTTTCCATCTAGTAATGGACCAGTTCCGTTGCCAGGATTTTTGTTAATAATATATTTTTTAAAACTCCTTATTGTCCTTAACTCTGCTTGGCCATAGATTTCTCCTTGTGTCCCTTTGCTTCCCTTATTAATGTTCTACAATTCCTATATTCTGACTTATATTCATTACTATCAATTTCCTATTTCTTCCATTTATTGTATATTTTTATTTTTATAGCTGTCTTCACTTCCCCACTAAACCAGAGTGTTTTGTTTTTTTAACCCCCACGGCTCTCTTCCTCAGTTGTGGGACTGGGGATTTGGGGGCATAGAGCAGTAACTCCCTTGCACCTATCCTGCTTCCTTCATCTGCAGGACGGAAAGTGCTTTGAGATATCACCCAGTGGAATCATGGCCACCCCCTCCTTCTGCCAGCAGCATGTCCAGCCAAAACCCCACTCCTGGAAGCTGCACCCAGGGACCAAGGTGATGGTCCCTGTCAGCCTAGATCCTTCAGGGCCCCTGTAGCAGGAAGTGTGTGGGCATGGGGAGGATGGTGCAGGGGATACAGTCAGGGGTGTGCACACCCTTGTAAGTGCAAATGAAGCACAAGTAAGGCCAAGTGTTGGGTCTAACCCTCTGCATTACCCAGCCCCCTCACACTCTGACTCCCTCACATGTGGGTGGGCAGGGTAAAAGCACTGAGGCCTGTCAGAGGAGACTTGGTCTCAAGTTGGAGGAGGCAGTTAGTTCTGTGTCTCCCCCCACCCCTCCAAACCGCTGAGATCTCACCATGCTGCTCAGCAAGGAAGAACTTGGCAGCCACAGAGCAGCTTTCCTGGTGATGTAGGATTGGGCCCATCCTCATATTCTAGGCCACGCAGGTTCAGGCACGTCCCCACGATGTCAGCAATGCAGGACTGGGCCCCTCCATGCAGCATTTATTCATAGATTTTAAGGCCAGAATGGACCATCCCACCATTCTGTCTGATCTCCCACAGTACACAAACCAGAGACGCTACCTGTGAGAGCTTCTGGCTGAGCCAGGGTGGAGACACATCCAGTCTCAGTCATGGGACAGAGAAGCCCCCATGCCCTGGGTGAGTAGTTCCGATGTGCCCCCCTGTGCCCAGTAAGGCAGGATCAGCCTCCTCCCCCCCGCCCCCAGTAATGCTGCAGTGCAGATGTCTCCCTGCCCCCCTACCAAGTGCTCTTGATAATGCAGGTTTGGGGCCCCCACGCCACGCAGAATCAGGCTCCCCTGACCTCAGCAATCCCTGGGCCCCGCTGCTCTCTGCACATGTCAGGATCACACCTTGCCCCACACTCTGCACTTCCGGATCAGGCCTCCACCCCACACTCTGCTAACACCTAGCTAATGGTTTCCATATGCTCCTTCGCCTGTCTGTATCCTGTATCCTGCTGTCTCTCCTCCACACTTTGACTGTCAGCTCTCTCCTTGTTCTGTGTTTATACAGCACCTGGCACAACGGGGGCCAGGGCTACGGCAGGCGCCTCTGCACGACCATGATAATAATACAGTAACACTTGGCTGTGCTGGATCGGGCCCCACACAATCCACAGCACAGGATCCCCTCCCCCACCACCCCGCAGGTCCCATCCTACTCAGCACTTGAGAGCCGCACTCCTGTGCCTCCCACCACGCCTTGCTGCCCTGGATCAAACCTTTGCCCCACACATCCCAGTCATCCAGCTTTAGCTCAACACACCGGCGTGTTCTGCTGTCCAGGCGTGTGCGCCACCTCGTTGCCTCCCCCCAGACAGTGATGCCCGGCTGCCTCACACGCGTAGCCCCCATGCCCAGTGTCCATGCCCCCCTCCGGGGGCTCTTCACTGAGCCCTCTACGAGAAATCCCCCTGCTCTGTCTCCTGACACCCTCGCCCCATTCAGGGGCAACTGCCCTTCCCCGCTGCTTCCTCCCTTCCTTGACAGCCCCCTTTTCCACTGTGCCAATCAGCTGGCTACAAATTGCATGTTCTGAATCCCCAGTGAAATGACCACTCACAACGGCTCTTATTTAATCTCACAGGAGCGTCTCTGGCTTGTGTACTGTGGGAGATCACACCCACAACCACAGCAGCACCCCTGCGCATACACAGGCTGGTGCACACACCCTTCTGCCCACCCCACACTCACACACAACCAGACACTAACTCTCCCGCACTCCCCTGCCACGCACACACGCCTATGTACCCACCCCCTCGTAACGCCAAACACGGCTTTGGAAAGCGGCTGTTCGCAGAGACAGGGGCCCGTGGCTCCAGATGCTCCGTTCAGAGTGATGGGCCCTGGTTACCACGGGGAGGTGCAGCCTGTGAGACTAGCAGAGCTCGGCCAGCGGGGACTGTCCCACCTTCAGAGTCAAGGTGAAATCCACACCCAGGTGTGTAGGTGCTAAAGCTCACCCCTCCTCCAGACCCGCTGAGCCCCATAAGGCCCCCGAGCACAGTCAGACACAGAGTCAGGAGGCCCAGAAGCTGGTGAACTGCTTGGCTCCTAGAGGCCTGGCTCCTGCCAATGCCCTTCACTTGCTGAATTCAGAGTCCGGGGGGGACACTGAGGCAGAGAGCTCAGACCAATTGTCAGAGACTCATTCCCACAGCCCAGCCCCTCAGGTTCCCCCGGCCCTATCACATCCACTCGCAGCTGCTGCTCCATGGCACCTTGTGCAGCCCCAATTGTTATGCAGAGGCTGGGTCACAGCTTGGAGCAGCTGGGAGCTCCTGGGGCCTGTCTCAGTGACTGGGCAGGACAGCTGTGACCAAGACCAAGGTTCATGGAATCATAGATTCTATGGACCATTGTGATCATCCTGTTGGATCTCCTGTCTGGACACAGGCCAGATACCCGCCCCAGAATCATTCCTGGAGCAGAGCTTTCAGAAAAACAGACCCTCTTGATTTAAAAATGGTCAGTGATGGAGAATCCACTGTGACCCTTGGTACGTTGTTCCAATGGTTAATTACCCTCAGTGTTAAAAATGTGCACCTAGACTCTCATCAAGTCACCCCTTCACCTTCTCTTTGTTAAGCTAAGTAGATGGAGCTCCTCAAGTCTGTCACTATCAGGCAGGATTTCTAATACTTTAATCATTCTTGTGGCTCTTCTCTGAACACTCTCCAATTTATTAACATTCTTCTTGAATCATGGGCACCAGAACTGGACCCAGGATTCCAGCAGCAGTTGCATCAGTGCCAAATTCAGAGGTCAAATAAACTCTCTGTTCCACTCAAGAGTCCCCCTTTTATGCATCCCAGAATCGCATTAGCCCTATTGGCCATAACATCACATTGAGAGCTCACGTTCAGCTGATTATCCACCACGACTACCGAATCTTTTTCATTGTCACTGCTGCCCAGGATAGAGTCCCTCATCCTGTAAGTGCAGCCTGTGTTCTTTGTTCTGAGACGTACACATTTAGCCAGACTAAAACACATATTGTTTGTATGCAACCAGTTTACTGAGCGATCCAGATCGCTCCGTGTGACGGGGCACTCGCCTCCCGTCAGTACCTCCTGTTGGCCGGGTGTTGTGCTGCAATCTTTTCTGCTCCTGACGCCCCCTGTAGGTTGTTGGCCTCACTGGGTGGGTCTTCAGTGGCTCAGCATCCTGCTGAGTCTAAAATGGACAAACCCTTCCTGGGGTAAGAAAGGTCCAACAAGGACGATGGCTGTGTCCTTGTTAGTGCCTTCAGCCCTGTCTCTGGGCTCAGTTCTCAGCCCCTTCGGGGCTAGCTTTCAGTCCTTTCTTGTCCTATTATAGAGCACTCCCACCCCCCCGGGGCTTTTGCCCTGGAGAGACTCTTTCTTCACCTGTTCTCACTGCCCCAGCTCTCCAGCTTGGTCATCTCTCAGTCCAGTTCACCGAATGATCTGCCTGCCCTTACCAGAGTCTTTAGCCCCATCCCTGAGCCTTTGAAATTCTGCCCTTTGCTTGGCCTTCTAAACAAGCCTCATCCCCTTCTCTGGACTTAGCCCCCTTCCCAGCACCAGAGCCTACCAACTACTCCAGGTTCCAGATCAGGGACCCTATAAATAGCAGCCACATGCGGCTTCCTTTACTGAGGGTACGTCTACACTACGGGATTATTCCAATTTTACATAAACCGGTTTTGTAAAACAGATTGTATAAAGTGGAGTGCACGCGGCCACATTAAGCCCATTAATTCGGTGGTCTGCTTCCATGTACCGAGGCTAGTGTCGATTTCTGGAGCGTTGCACTGTGGGTAGCTATCCCGTAGCTATCCCATAGTTCCCGCAGTCTCCCCCCGCCCATTGGAATTCTGGATTAAGATCCCAATGCATGATAGTGCAAAAATAGTGTCGCGAGTGATTCTGGGTAAATGTCGTCACTCATTCCTTCCTCCATGAAAACAACGGCAGACAATCATTTTGCGCCCTTTTTCCCTGGATTGGTCTGGCAGATGCCATAGCATGGCAACCATGGAGCCTGTTTTGCCTTTTGTCACTGTCACCGTATGTGTACTGGATGCCGCTGACAGAGGCGGTACTGCAGCGCTACACAGAAGCATTCATTTGCCTTTGCAAGATAGCAGAGATGGTTATCAGTTGTTCTGTACTGTTTGCCATGCCATTGTAAATTGGTGATGAGATGATGGTTATCAGTTGTTCTGTACCATCTGCTGCTGTCATAGATGCCCCTGGCTGAGGTTGGCCAGGGGCGCAAAGACAAAAATGGGAATGACCCCCCGGGTCATTCCCTTCTTTATGTTGTATCTAAAAATAGAGTCAATCCTGCCTAGAATATGGGGCAAGTGTACTAGAGAACCAGAGAGCACAGCTGCTCCGTGTCAGATCCTGCAGAAATGATGAGCTGCATGCCGTTCTAGGGGGTGCCCCTGCAACAACCCCACCTGTTGCTTCCCTGCTTCCCCAACCCTCCTGGGCTACCGTTGCAGTGTCCCCCCCATTTGTGTGATGAAGTAATAAAGAATGCAGGAATAAGAAACACTGACTTGTTAGTGAGATAAAATGAGGGGGAGGCAGCCTCCAGCTGCTACGATAGTCCAGGTAGGACATTAAACGGTGCGGGGGAGAGGAGCCCAGCATCCCGCTGCTATGATCGTCCAGGCAGTACAGAATCTTTTCTTTAGACATGAAAGGAGGGGGCTGATGGAGCTCAGCCCTCAGTTGCTATAATGAAGACGGTTACCAGCCGTTCTGTACCATCTACTGGGAATGACTGGGAGTCATTCCTATTTTTACCCAGGAGCCCCCCGCCGACCTCACCTGAGGCCAGCCAGGAGCACTCACGGGCTGATGATGACAATGGATAGCAGTCATATTGTACCATCTGCTACTGGGGAGGGGAGGGGAGAGGATGCTGCTGTTCAGTGCCGCAGCATTGCGTCTACCAGCAGCATGTATTACACATAGGGTGACATATAAAAAAGTCAAGAAACGATTTTTTCCCCTTTTCTTTCACCGGGGGGGGGGGGGGGGTAAATTGACGAGCTATACCCTAAACCACCCCGGACAATGTGTTTGACCCTACAGGCATTTGGAGCTCAGCCAATAATGCAAATGGTTTTCAGAGACTGCAGGGACTGTGGGATAGCTGGAGTCCTCAGTACCCCCTCCCTCCATCCATGAGCGTCCATTTGATTCTTTGGCTTTCCATTACGCTTGTCACGCAGCACTATGCTGAGTCCCTGCTGTGGCCTCTGTCTGGAGATTTTTTTCAAATGCTTTGGCATTTCATCTTCTGGAATGGAGCTCTGATAGAACAGATTTGCCTCCTCATACAGCGATCAGATTCAGTATCTCCCGTATGATCCATGCTGGAGCTCTTTTTGGATTTGGGACTGCATTGCCACCTGTGCTGATCAGAGCTCCACGCTGGGCAAACAGAAAATGAAATTCAAAAGTTCATGGGGCTTTTCCTGTCTATCTGGCCAGTGCATCCAAGTTCAGATTGCTTTCCAGAGCGGTCACAATGGTGCACTGTGGGATACCGCCCAGAGGCCAATACGATCAATTTGCGGCCACGCTAACCCTAATCCGATATGGTAATACCGATTTCAGCGCTACTCCTCTCGTCAGGGAGGAGTACAGAAACCGGTTTAAAGAGCCCTTTATATCGATATAAAGGGCCTCGTTGTGTGGACGGATACAGCGTTAAATTGGTTTAACGCTGCTAAAATCGGTATAAATGTGTAGTGTAGACCAGGCCTCAGTTGCTGCTGCTATTCCCTGGCCTCTTCCCCTCTGTCCATTACCTTAGGACTCAAGCGCTTAGCACCTCTCACTCCCAGATTTAGCTATTGCAGCCCATCAAGCTGGCCAGGCCAGTCCAGAGCAGAGCCCCCATCCTCCCACTCTAGCCCCAGCCAGGGACTGCCCTGCTCAGCCCCCGCAGCACCTTTTAACCGAGCCTGTTGGGCTCTGATTGGTTGCTTCCCTGTAGCCTTTTTAGGCAGGCCCAAAGGAACCACCTTGACTCCTCTTTTCCTGGGGCAGGGTGTGGTAGGACCATGAGATCTCCAGCAGGAGGCGTCCAAGGGCCTGCTGCACCTGGTCACACTCTGTACCAGTGACCTGTCCTCTTCGCTAGTTGCCATTCCCTCAATTTTTATGTCATCTGCAAACTTTATCAGTGATGCTTTTATGTTTCCTTCCAGGTCATTGAGCAAAACTTTGGCTGGCACAGGGCCAAGCACTGATCCCCGTGGGACTCCACTGGAAACACGCCCACTTGATGATCAGCTCTTCCCCCAGCTATGTTTCTAATAAAGGTGCCTATGTTCCCATAGCCTTCCTGATATGCACTTCATGTGGTCCCATCCTGCCCAGCTGGGCTGATTGAAGCCTGTGGGGAGGGGTAGGCTATTCTTACACAAGCAGAAGGTGGGCCTCTCCCAGGACACCATGTCTGGAACTGCAGGGATGGCCCATGATCCCATCTGTAGGGCAGTGAGTGAGGCTGTAGTGTCTGTTCAATCCAGGACAATCCAGATGTCACAAATGTTCCCATTTTGCATTGGGACAAAACTGAGACTCTTTGAAGTTTTTTTGCAGGGAGGAGAGGGGGGTGAGAGGGAGTACAAGAGCCCAGCCCGCCCCCCGCCACCCCTAAACACACAGGAAGGCCAATAGCTGCTGGTCTGGGTACCCTGCTGCAATGTAGAAGACCCAGAGACTTGACCCTGGGTCACATACGTCCTAGAGGAGTCCTCTAAACTCTGGGCTATTGGCCATTCTAAGGCAGGCTGGGCTTTCTCTGATTATGACTAGATATACCAACCTTAGCCTGAGAAAAGCTTCACTGACTCTGGGGATGTCCCCGCAAAAAGTTTCGCTTCTGATGAATTGTCATTTTCCAACTGACTGCAGTGAGCATGATCTGCAATAGTCTGGGACCTGGTGGAGTTCTCAGCCACTCCAGCAGCTGGGAGAGGCTCTGGGCACCCTGGGAACTGCCTGCCAGTATGGCAATTGCCTGCAATATCCTAGACAAGCCTTACTGAATTGTTTCCTTCCTTTGAAGTCCATTGTTTTCAATGACAGGTTGACATACCCTTGTGGGCCAGGGACTGTATGTATCTCCACGGGTAGCTACAGTTCCTCCAAGACTGGGAACTGCAGGGTTACTTGGGCAAATTCACTTAAACTGGATTCTCCAGAGCCTAGCAGACAAAGAAAGGACTTTTGGATACATAGATTGAGCTTACACTGACTCAGGGCCTGCAAACAGACAGGCCCACTGGTCCAAGGGAAGCACCAATCCTTAGAGAAGGGTTGGCAGGACTGAGCTGCTGAGGCCCCATATGACTGAGGAAGCAGCTGCTGAGCCGAAGCTGTTATGAACTTGTGACCACAGAAAAAACCCTGGGTGGGGCTTGCAGGACTGTTCACTGGCCAGAGCCCTGGCTGCAGGTGGGGTGATCTCCGAGAAGCTTATTAGCCTGCATGTCTTTTATTGCTTCGACATGTTTTCTCCGTAATGCTTTCACCTTAAGAATACATGTGCTTGCGTAGGTGCGCTGTGTGCTTGTGATAAACTAGGAATGTTCTTAATGTTTTCTCTGAATACTGTGTTGGTGCCTCAGTGTCCCCATGGCAGTTCTTAAGTATCTGGCAGAGCAATGGGCCAGTGCACCTAAATGCCTGGCACTCTGTCTCCTAGCAACTGATGGCCTGGGCCCCTCCTCTGAAAAGGTGCCAGCTGAAGGTGTTGGAGACAAAGAGATCAGGTGACCTCCTGGCCCGGGAAAGGAACAGAGCAGAGGAGTTGGGGCTGGAGGAGTTGTTAGTCTGGAGCTGGCTGGGGACGAGGAGTGAAGTGCAGATGTGGGGGTCTGGCTCACTGCCCCCTAGAAAGGACCCGGCCAAGGGGTCCAGTTCGCTGTATCTACAAGCTCTGTTTTAGACCCTGTTCCTGTCATCAAATGATATGCACTTCATGTGGTCCCACCCTGCCCAGCTGGGCTGATTGAAGCCTGTGGGGAGGGGTAGGCTATTCTTACACAAGCAGAAGGTGGGCCTCTCCCAGGACACCATGTCTGGACTTGTGTCAGTGTCCCCATGGCAGTTCTTAAGTATCTGGCAGAGCAAAGGGCCAGTGCACCTAAATGCCTGGCACTCTGTCTCCTAGCAACTGATGGCCTGGGCCCCTCCTCTGCAAAGGTGCCAGCTGAAGGTGTTGGAGACAAAGAGATCAGGTGACCTCCTGGCCCGGGAAAGGAACAGAGCAGAGGAGTTGGGGCTGGAGGAGTTGTTAGTCTGGAGCTGGCTGGGGACGAGGAGTGAAGTGCAGATGTGGGGGTCTGGCTCACTGCCCCCTAGAATGGACCCGGACTCTGTTTTACTGGCTGGCTGAGAGTCATGTCTGACTGCGAAGTGGGGGTGCAGGACCTGGTGGCTTCCCTAGGACCCCACTGAGGCGGGCTCGCTGTGGGAAGTGCACGGAGGGGCAGAGGATGCTGAATGCTCCAAGGAGAGACCCAGGAGGTGAAGCCGTGTGAGCTTCTTGCCCTGAACAAGTCTGCTCCAAGGGAGAGGAGGCTCCCCAGAGTCCTGACTGGCTTGGTGGGGAGCAGGTCTAGAGCATCACCCGGGGACTCCGAGACAACTGGTGGCAGTAGTGGGATGTACTGCACCCCATGAATGGCACTTCTTGCAGTAAGTGACTGGGGAGCAGTAAAACAAGAGGAGGAATAATGAGGATCAGGCGTGCTGAAGGCTCAGAGAGGGACGGTTTCAGGGGGCAGTTAACCTCTGGGAGTGTGTGACCAGCGAGAAGGACTGTTGGAGTAACAGGGTCCCCCTGAGGAATGCAGCGAGCAGTCTCAGGGTCGGAGGAGCTTACTGCTCGACCCTGGGAGAGAGAAGATTTTGCAGTAGCAGGGTTCCCCTGGGGATTGCAGGAGCAGTCCCAGGGGCGGAGGAGTCTGCAGCTCGACCATGGCAAAGAGGTGCTGATCACGAGAAGGACTGGCACACCAGGGATTCCTCCTGGAAACCATGGGGGAGCCAAGATCACACAGGCCTGTGAGTCCAGAGCCACTTGGGAACGGTGAAGTGATGGCCTATCACCATCTCTTTGAGAAGGACATTGTGATCCTGTGCACACAGAGAGGGTTACGCATGGGGACGTTCACCAAGGCACAGTTAATCGTGCAGTTGGAGGAGGAGGACCACTCTGAGGAGCAGATTCCTGGCCCAGATGGGGCTACAAGAGGATCTGGGAGCAGCTGGAGCAGCAGCCAGGCATTCCCGAGAGTCTGGTCCCCAACCAGACGAGATTCTTCATGATCGGGTTCCCCATCAGGAGATAGGAGATGGATGGGATGGGAGCAGAGTCCAAGAGAGCGAGAGGACCATGAGAGAGAGCAAGAGCCCGAGGAAAAGCTGCAGGAGAAGCAGCAGCAGCGTGGACTGATGATGGTGGAGCAGAGAGACATAAGGGGCTGCCCAGGGGTCAGTGGGGAAACATGCCTGCGGGGGCGAGACCCTGGGACAGAGAGAACTGTCGTGGTGCAGCCGCAGATGCTGAGGGGCTGTGGGACCTGGGTGAAGTTCCCTGGGGTGAAGCCCCTCGCCCTGCCTATGGCCCGGATCCCTGTGCAGACTCAGGAGGGGCCGGGTTGGCTGGTCGTTGGGGTTCTCCAGGATATCGGCTAGGAGGCCCTGTTGGGAGGTGACTGTCTCCCCTTGGGACAGGATCCAGGCCCTGCTCCTGTAACGGCCGAGGGTTTGAATTCAAATCCAGGGAACCAATTGGCTAGGATGGAAATGATCAGTGAAAATGCAAATAACCTGGCTGGCAGGGGGGAGGGGCTGCTGGGCTCAGGATACCTGCCTACCTGTAACCAGCCCCCTGGGGCTGAGTGGGAGGGAGAGATGCTCCCCGCCCCCCTGCACACTGGAGAGGGGGCTCACGCTGGCTCTGATGCTGTGACCAAAGCAGAGAGCTCGCTGCCTGCCCCCACTGGGGCAGACAGGGCAGTGCTGAGCACGAGGGGAGCTGAGACCCCAGCTAAGTGGGGGGACACCCAGGCATGGCAGGTCGGCTGCCAACCAGGTTTGCCTGGTCCAGACATGCTGCTGGGAAGTGATTACACAGCAGGGAGGGAGCTACCAGGGACAAGGCTCAGGGGGGCTGTGACCCCAGGCCCAGCCAGCAAGAGGGAGCAGGTCCCACTCCCTGCCCCAGCAGCTGAATCCCAGACCAAGCTGCAGAGGGATCCCTCCTTGGACAAGTGGAGGGAACTTGCTGGCCACAGTGCTGCAAACCCCCTTGGGGAAGGCTGCAGGGACAGAGTCCTGCAGGAGAAGGGATTCCTGTACCGGGAATGGGCTCCCCAAGGGGAAATAGAACTGGGGGAAATCGGAAGGCAGCTGGTGGTGCCCCAGGAATCCACAGGGTTCTTCCCATTTGAGCTGCTGGATGGGAGGAGAGTGAGGGGACCCCTGAACCTGAAGAGGGAGGATTGGATGAAGAAGGGGGAAGACCCCCGGGGGGATCTCTTCCCTGAGGTGGGAGCCAATCTCCCCATCAGGTGTTCCCCGCTCAGAGTCATTGGGAAAGCAGCCCAGAACCTGGAGAGAGAGGTCAGGAACATGCTGGCTTTAGATGGGATCCAGCCGTTTTACAGCCCATGGGCCTCACCCATGGGGCTGATCCCCAAGGGAGACAGGATGATCTGGTTTTATGGGGGCTATCAGAAGCTTAAAGCCATCACAGTGTCCGATGCCGACCCCATGCCTAGGCCTGGGGAGATTCTAGACAAGCAGAGGGCGATGGAGAACTTGGCCCTGGCAGACACTGATAACATGTGCCTCTTTAGCCAGACCTGGGAGGAACAGGTGTCCCAGGTGAAGAGAGGGCTGGGCTGCCTCAAGGAGGTGGGACTGACATTAAAAGCTGGAAAGTGTAAGTTGGGGATGGCAGAGGTGTTGTATCTGGTCCACAAAGTGGGAAGCAGCTGCCCAAGCCCAGAGCTGGCCAAGGCCAAGATGGGGGCTCTTAACCAAGAGAGCCTGAATTGCAGCCCAGAGTGCTGGGAGAAGACCCCGTCCCAGTTTGAACCCCAGGGGTATTGGGGATAGCAAAAGGGTTCAAGCCGCATAAACCTTCCCACATGCGGCCTGCAAGTGCCATCAAGCACACCCAACCTAAGGGAGGGCGTGAGACTGGACTGTCCTGGTGTAACTCACACCAAGGAATGGGAGAGATGCTGGGGCATCCATGGGAACAGTGGTGGGTTCGAACTTCCCCAGGTCACTGGCTGAAGTGACCTCGCTCAGTTCGGTCTCGAAGGGGGGAGAGATGTGATGAACTAGGAATGTTCTTAATGTTTTCTCTGAATACTGTGTTGGTGCCTCAGTGTCCCCATGGCAGTTCTTAAGTATCTGGCAGAGCAAAGGGCCAGGGCACCTAAATGCCAGACACTCTGTCTCCTAGCAACTGATGGCCTGGGCCCCTCCCCTGCAAAGGTGCCAGCTGAAGGTGTTGGAGACAAAGAGATCAGGTGACCTCCTGGCCCGGGGAAAGGAACAGAGCAGAGGAGTTGGGGCTGGAGGGGTTGTTAGTCTAGAGCTGGCTGGGGACGAGGAGTGAAGTGCAGACGTAGGGGGTCTGGCTCACTGACCCCTAGAAAGGACCCGGCCGAGGGGTCCGGTTCTCTGTACCTAGAAGCTCTGTTTTAGACCCTGTTCCTGTCATCGAATAAACCTCTGTGTTACTGGCTGGCTGAGAGTCACGTCTGACTGCAAAGTGGGGGTGCAGGACCTGGTGGCTTCCCTAGGACCCCACTGAGGCGGGCTCGCTGTGGGAAGTGCACGGGGGGCAGAGGATGCTGAATGCTCCAAGGAGAGACCCAGGAGGTGAAGACATGTGAGCTTCTTGCCCTGAACAAGTCTGCTCCAAGGGAGAGGAGGCTCCCCAAAGTCCTGCCTAGCTTGGTGGGGAGCAGTTCCAGAGCATCGCCCAGTGACTTCGTGACAGTGCTAACTTAATGGTGAGAAATTACACCGTGCCCTGTCCCTGAGGAGAGACATGAAGCAGGCCTGCTGAGGCAGACTGTCTTTTGCCAGGGAGGTCACCATACGGTCAGGGCACTGTGCAGCCTGGGAACACCCTAGTCAGGATGGGGGTTGCCAGGTGTCTCCACCCACAAGAGGTGATGGCTGAAGAGCTGGGAGCCTCAGGTGGACGTGCTGGCTGCACCTTGGAGGGCAAATACAAGTACTGGGATGCTGCCCTCTGCTGGCTGAGATGAAACCGTGAGTACAGGAGTCCATTGGTGGCGATGAACAATTGTGCCGCACGTAATCTGCAGCCTTTCCCCAGGATCTGCCTCCCACCTTGTGCTGTTCAGTGGAGTCTGTACATAGATACTCTGTCCCTTTGTGGATCCAGGCCAAAGTAACTTCCCAGGGTCACACAGGGAACTGAATCCAACTCTCCCAATTTGCAGGCTGCTGCCCTAACCTCCGGACCATTCTTCCTCTCTGGGGTGGGCGGCTGTGATTCCCGAGTTTATAGCCTTGTACGCTGTGTAACCTCATGCTGCATGCTGGGGGACAGCCAGAAGTGAGGCAGGCTTATCCTTGGCTTGTGCTGAGTTTGTTTCCCTGGGTCTTGGCAGTATGCTGACAGGCAGAGCCAATCACTTCAGAGCTCACTAGTCAAGGTTTAAGGCGATCAGTGACCTCAGGCATAGCAAATTGCAGGGAAACTTTCATGCAGTCTGAAAGAATAATGCAAAGTTGTCTGGAAAAGAATAGCTTTAAGTGGGAGTATAAAGAATAAACGTTCCACATCTGGCCAACAGGGAAAACATCAAAGCTCAAATCCAGGCCAGTCTGCAGCAGCCGTGAATCCTACCAGGATAAATTATGTTTGCACAACTTCAATTACTGCAGTTAATTTGCAATGTTACACACCAGCCTTCCTGGTGACAGAGCGCACTGCTGGGCTCTGTTCCTCCTCATGCTGAACCTGTCAGCTCCAATCTGAACAGAGCCTCAGGACAAGCAAATGCCCCAAGAGGACTCAGGATTCCCAGCCAGGGATCTGACCTTGCCCCAGAAACGTGCAGGCCCCCTCTCAGAAAAGAGACACTTTGCTCAGTTTATACTTCCCTGGGGACCTCCTGCTGTTGGAATCACAGTCCCCACTGGCTTCTATTTGCTGCTCCCATGCTGCCATGCCAGGTGTGCGGGGAGGAAGCAGCTCTCCTGGGTGGCCCAGGCACAGGACCTGGCAAGTCTGTGTGGCAGGGCCAATGTTCAGGTGTGACCAAGTGCGTGCAGCAGCCAAAGAACCATGGCCTCAAGAGGGAGAGTGACTCTTTGTCCTGTAGGCAGGAGGCAGCAGATGGGTGGTTGCTGAAATCGCAGGGGGGCCGTCTGGAGAGTGTCGGAGTCCTTGGGAGAGGGTGGATGGAGTTACAGGGCTGTGCCACACCTGAGAGCTGGGAGAGCTGCATTCTCTCCTTGGCTCTGCTACACACACAAAGCCAGGGCCTGGGCTGGCCACTTCCCTTCCCTGTCCCTGTGCAGCGAGGAGGTCAGGGCCGTTTACTTGCCTGTGCTGCAGGTGACGAGGCCAATAAAGTTCCCAAGGTGGATGGAAGGAAGCTGTGAACAAAGGGTCAGTCTCTGGGTCGGTTTCTCTTCCACTCGCCCTTGTCAGCCCTTCTCAGCCAGGAGTCTCCTGTTGTGAGCTGGGGTCCCCTCCTTGCAGGCAGCCTACCACATGGCCACCAGCTGGAGTGAAAGTAAAATACAGCTCTTACTAGTACAGGTCCCACTCTGCCCCCACCCCCCGAAGGGGCAGGGCCTCAGACTGAAGAGGCAGGACCAGAGTGGAAGTAAGTTACATTTCTTACCCATACAGTCCAAACACAAGCCACCCACCTCTCCTACATACTTCATGGATCCCTTCCATTGCATGACTTAGATATAGAAAATAAAGCTACTATTACTACTACCAGCACTGCCTGTGATAAAACTTTACTGAAAAACTGAAAACTCACGGTCACATTTTTCTCCTTATCCTCCCTCCTCCTCCTCCAGCCAGGCTGCCTGACGCGGCTAGGCTCCCCATTCCCCCGACGCCCGCACTCAGCAGGGGCACCCCTCTAGCTTGTAGCAGGGAGCAGGGGGACTGGCTGAGGGAGAAGCCTCCCCAGGACGCCTGCTGCCTGCATAGGAACAGTTTAAATTTAGCTGTTCACTTCCTGGTCTGAACTGGGATTAGGGGCTATTTCTGGCATCCTTGTTAATTTCACCCACAGTTGTTGGGGGTGGGGAGAGTGACCAAAGCCAGGCAGTTCTTTTCTGCCTCCTGAATGAGGCGATCTTCAATACTATAATACACAAAAAATACAATCAAAATCAGGAACCATTTTCAAGTTCAAATCTATGATAGATTTGATCACCCCACCCCACCCCCAACAACCGTGAGTGAAATTAACAAGGGTGCCAGAAATAGCCCCTAATCCCAGTTCAGACCAGGAAGTGAACAGCTAAATTTAAACTGTTCCTATGCAGGCAGCAGGCGTCCTGGGGAGGCTTCTCCCTCAGCCAGTCCCCCTGCTCCCTGCTGCATGCTAGAGGGGAGCCTCTGCAGCCCCTGCTGAGTGGGAGGGTCAGGGAATGTGGAGCCTAGCTGTATCGGGCAGCCTGGCTGGAGAAGGAGAGAGGAAAGAAACTAATGTGACAGTGAGTTTTCCCTTTCCAAGCTTTTATTAGCTTTGAGTTTGAACTTTTTGTTATGCAGCCCAAAGAGGTGAAAGGGAGCCAGTACTGAATGCTTTGCTTATTTGCCGGTACACTACTACGCCTCTTTTTACCGGTACTCGGTACTGGGCCGTACCAGCTTACTTTCACCTCTACACAGGTGCTGCTAACCGACTCTGCCAGTCTTTTCGATCCCCTTGATCTCCGCTGCGTGCTGCCTCTCTCATTAATTTCAGCTCACTCCGGTAATGCTTTCCTCTCTCCGCAGGCCCTTCAGGGAGCCTCCCCAGCATCCTGGACCCCCGAGAGATGGGGGAGCTCTGCTCCAGGTGGGGTTTGCAGTTACAAAGTTCGCACACAAAGCATTTCAATGACTTCTTCAAAGCTGGTTTGTTTGAGGGAGGTCACGCGGAGGCCTTTCTGTCTCATTCCTCCTTCAGTTCTTCCCGCAAACACAAGCCAAGTTGTTTTCAAACGAATTCAAATGATTCACCTTTTGCTCCACAGACAAACTCCCCCCCCACTTCTCCTTTGAAGATGCTCACAACATGTTGGACTTCTCAAGAGTAATTTTAAAGCGAAACAGAAAAAAAATATGCAAACGACAGACTCAGGCCCCTGAAGACCACAAGTCTGTCTAATAGTTCTTCTAAAGTGTGCAGACGAGGCGGGCTGCCTTCTCTTGGAGTCAGCGCTGGAGAAGAGAGCCACGTAACAAGGGACTATTCCCCATCTGCTGCATAAATCTAATGTTACTTCAGGCAGAATGAAAAATCAGAAGATACTTCAAAGGCATTTGAGCTCGATATGTGTGTCAGAGCACAGCTCTCAGCATTCTGGGTCGCCTTCCCATTAAAGATGAACTTTTGTACTCTGTTAGACATCCTTAAAAAGCATAAAACATAAGTTCATTTGCTTTTCAATTTCCCTCCCCTCTCGCCCCGTTTCCTTTTGCAACATACAAAGTTGTCAGGATATTTGTGAACAAACAAGTACTTGTTTTGCTGGGGAAATTCTCTTCAACCTCCTTGGAAATAGAAGGCAGGCTCAGCAAGTCACTATGGGTGCGGAAAAGGTTCTCCATTCGCATTAGCAGAGGAAGTGTCCTCATAAGATCAACATTGCCGTGTGTGCATTCACCCCAGGGAGCTGCCCTGGCTCCTACTAGAAAGGAAAATGCCTTTGTGTGATGTGACACCCATTGTGTTGCATTGGGCATTCGAAGGACGGTTACAAAGGGATTTGCAGTGGCTGAAATCGGGCTGGTTGACTACAAATTTTGAATTAAACCTTTTCCTGTCAGGAAATGAAGTTTCATTGACATTTTTTACGGAGACAATTTTTTTCACAATTTGGGTTGAAATGTTGTGTGGTGACAATTGAAACAAAATGTTTCATGTCTCATCAAAGCTGAGCTCTGCATCTGCCTGAGAAGCCATGGTGCCCCCTGGGAGTTATAGTTCCTACCCTCCCCCATTCTCCCCTATGCTCTGGGATCCCTGATGGGTACATAGCTGATGACACACCGCAGGCTCTCCCGATGGCTGAGCTGCTGCAATGCATCATGGGACTCCACAACGGGAATAGAACGCTGTCCATGGGACTGCAGCCCCTTCAGGAGGCCAGCCCATGGGCCGGGCTTCCTTAACGCCCCTCCACAAACACACCCTCGGCATCTGCCTGTCTCACGGGGGAGAGTGAGGGGGAAAGTGTCATAGGCTCCACAGAGGATGGGAACCATCCGACAGAATTAATGGGGTTCTATACCTGCCAGACGTTCCCTGTGCAAAGGATCTCACTGCTGAGAACTTTCCCTAGTGCTGTAGAGTGAATTTAATAAAGCCCTTCATGTTTCTATAGAGCCCGGTTGATTTCGTCCCTATTGCACTCTGCGGGCCTTTCCCAAGGCCAGAGCTGGGAATGTAACAAGGATCCAGATCAGCGCAGCTTCCCCCAGCAGAGAGCAGAGAGTGCTGGAGCTCAGCACATGGGCCTGCAGATTTATAATAAGCCACAGGGAAACCTTACCACTAAAACCCCCTGCCAGTAGGAATCACAGCTGGGGCCCCAGCTCGCCCGCAGGGTCTGAATAACTCTCATGGACTCAGTCAGAGCCAGCCTAGGAGCCTGGGTGAGGGGCACAGGCAGGAGCCTGCCCTCTGGCGCACCCTTACGGTGCCCTCATGACTTTACAGTGCCATGGGCAGCCCAAGGCAGCAAGAGCAGCAATGGCATGACAGGACACAAAGCAGACAGGTTATGGCCGTCAGCTCTGAGGAATCCAGTGCAATGACAGGCAGAGGCCGGGTGCCATGTGGGCCAAAGCTCCTCTCTGGCATGGAGGAAAGGAGGCCTCTAGGAAACAGGGAATGAAGCACAAAAAAGATGGACAATGTGGAACATTTGAGCAGCAGGCACCATGGAGACCTGGCTGCGCTGACCAGAGCTAGAGCTGCCCCGGGGATCATTTCTCATTGGCGCAGATGCTCAGCAATAGGGGCTGAGGCCCACAGAAAGTCTTGGCCTACAGTGTTTCTTCCCCACAGTATTTCAGAAACACGGCTCTGTAGCCTAAACAGACCCAATGCTCTGGAAATGCCTCAGTGCCTACAAACACTGCACAAAGCCTGATCCCCCTTCTCATGTACCGCATTCTGGGTAATAACATGAAAGGACTCCATTCTGGTAAAACTAAACTGGCTCTTTATCAAGAGAACTATGTACAGAGGTGCTGCAGCAGAGGCTGACATTCCAGCCATGTGCACACAGACTGACTTCCTGGGCCCACCTCCAAACCCTTCCTGCAACCTGTGCTCCTCCCTCCCAGATCTGTGCTGGTCACTACAGCCAGCATCCGGTGTTTCCTTTACACCTGTTTAAAGTGGATGTAAAATGCCACTACTCAGACTTGGCGGCCTCAGGCACACACTGTAAGTTGGTGTAAATACTGATGCAATTTGTTAGGCAACAGACGATCATGCGCTAAGTCTCTAGAGGGGCTGCCTGTTGTCTCAGTGATGGATCCCTCCTCGGCATTGAAATCCGTGGTGGGAGAGGAGGCCCAGAGAGACCGTGTGTGTGCGTGTGTGAGTGGCACTGCCCAGTGATAGTTTTGTTTATTGGCAAGAGCAATTCCATGGCTGCAAACTGTAGTCACTCCCATGAGAAAAGCAGCATCCAGGAGCGGCAAAATCTCCCTAAAAATGGGGGCCACCAGCACCTGAACCATGGCTGCGCCCCCCTGCACCACCCCTTCTCCCCAAGCACCTGCCCTCACACTGTTCCTTCTCCCCGAGGCTCTGTCCCCGTGTCACCTCTTCCCCTGAGGCCCTGACCCCGCGCTGCCTCTTCCCCCAGCACCCTTCCCCCCTCTTGTTTTTAAATTGAAGTTAATTTATTTTAGAAAAATGTTGACAAGTCTGAATTCAAAACACATTGTAAAATTATCAGAATGAAACCTTTTGATGGACCAAGACCAAAATGTTTGTGTCATTTTCTATTTGTGAAAATTGTTGCATTTTCAACTTTTTTTCTGATTCAGGATGGGAAATTTTGAAATCTCAAAAATTCTCATGAGATGGGAAAACTATTTCCTACCCAGGTCTTACTCTCAGCAGATGCATTTTTTGAAGGTCTAGAGGTCCTTATACAGGAAGTACAGTGAGTTGCATTTGCTCCAAGATACCAAACTAAAGCAGAAAGCAAACACAAATCAATGGGGATATGTTGACAGCTGTTTGATTGTCTTAAGTTTCATAGTTACATAGAGCTGCAGGCCAGAAGGGGTGTTAGACCCTCTACTCTGACCTCCTGTACAGCACAGGCCATTAAGTGTCATCTGGATACCCTTACATTGACCCCAAAGACGTTAGTTACGCTGAAGAATTTCAGTCCTCAGAGGACTAAACTGTTGGTGTGGGCCGCAGGCAGAGAACAGGAGAAACCGAGGTGCCTGATCAAGTGAGACATGCCTAGATGAACCCAGCAGGCAATTCACACCCACGCTGCAGAGGAAGGTGAAAAACCTCCAGCCACTCTGCCAGTCTGACCTGGGGAACAATTCCTTTGTGACATCAATTCTGGTGATCAATTAGACCCTGAGCATGTGGGCAAGCCCCACAACTTGCATTTAAGAAAGAGGATTCTCTGTACCACCTCAAAGCACTAGTCCATCCCATCCAGTATCCTGTCTCCAGCTGTGGATAATTTCTGATACTTCAGGGGAAGGACAAAAAGAAAACCCACATCTGGCCAATTGTTCAAAAATTCCTTCCTGACCCCTGCAGCCCTGAAACATGAGATTTGATTCCAGGCATTATCTTAATGCAAAGTTGCAAGTGTGATGTGTCGAGGGCAATGCTGTTCTCCCCATGGCCCATGAAGGAAGTGGACGAAGAAGGAGACTTGTCAATTCACAGATTTCAAGACCAGAGGGGACCACCAGCACCGTACAGCCTGGCACTACCTTTCACCCTGTGCACAGGCCATACAATTTCTCTCAGAAGCTGGAGTACGAATCTAATCCAAAGACTCCAAACAATGGTGAATCCCTCACCTGCCCTGGGAAGGTGTGCCATCCAGTGTTTAATCACCCTCACTGCTAGGAAATTAAGTCTTATTTCAAGGTTGAATTTGTCTAACTTAACCTCCAGCCACTGGATCTCATTATACCTTTGTCGGCAAGGCTGAAAGCCCAGCACTCTGAGATCTCTTGTCTATGCTTAAGTAACTAGACACCCTGATCACATCGCCTTTCAGTTTCTTCTTCAATAGGCTGCATAAACTGAGCTCCTTAAGCCCCATCCGGGACAGATTGGTGCGTGTCCGCACAAGGCTGTTGTAAAATCGGGACTCGACACTGGAAGCACCAATTTGAAGACTGTGACTTACATTATGAGGCTATAATTGTAACTGCCTGAAGATGTCAAGGACAGGCCCGGGCAGCTTCTTGTAATGCTGCACCCTGGAGCCTTTGGCTGTGATTGTTCTCCTGTCAGAGGGGCCCACCCTAGGACAGTGGGTTTGGCAAGGGGACTGGCTAGGCTGAAGGGAACCGGTTCTCTGAGTTTGGACCTCGAGGATGGGCTGGGACTCTCCCCACTGACTGGGGTTCTGAAGCAGGTCAGGAGTCACATGACAGAGGGGTCAGGTGCCTAAGGGCAGGGTTTGTGCAGTTTCCTGCTCTCTCCACAACCAACTGTCGTCTGACACCAGGACTGTAGGAGTTCGAGGGTAAGAGGGACCTGCCTGCCTGACACACAGACTGAGCCTAGAGATTCATCAGAAGCAGTGAGCACAGACTCAGGAGCGAGAGCCTACAGGCTTTGGTTGGCTCATCTAAAGATCAGTAACTCGTGTGCTAGGAGAATAAAGTGACCCTGGTTTTAGAAACGCCTGTGCAAACCCTGCCTGAGTTAATTTGCCTGCCAGATGGCCCCCGCAGAGGTAAACTATATCCAGCACTCGTGGAGGTGGACTCTGGGGGAACGTGCATCGGTAACTGGGGAAGCTTGGGAGGACTCAGCACTTGTTTCTGGGCTTAGGATAGTTGGATTGAGGAATCCCACGTCCCAAGAGATTGTGCTAGAATGAGGATCTGCACCCAGGAGTTTGCCTAGAGGCCCAGAGCTAGAGACAGTGACTGGATGAGCACCTTCCAGGACCCAGCTGGCTCAGAAGCGCGTGGGATCCAAGGTTTGGCTGCAATTACAACAGACTAGTGACTGTTTACCAGGGGACTTGGCCAGGGCTGTGACAGCAGCAATAGAGATGGGAGAGAAAAGGAATGTGCAGAAATGGAGCACAAGGCACCAGAATGTTTTTTTTAAATCCTCCTTCAGCACTGCCCAGAATCCAGAAAGGCTGCCAAAACTGCCAAGATCTGGCCTGCAAAGGGAATAGAAATGGCATAAGAACTACATTGAGAATTACCCTACAGCAGAGCCAGGAGCATATGTTCTGCAAGCAGCCAGTTGGAAGCATTGCAGAAATTACTGAGATTTACTGGAAACACCTGAGACATGCTGGGTCTCTATTAACGCAGGAGAGAAAGGAGAAGACGCCATTCTTCAAAGAGCAGATGGCGCTGTGAGCAGATCTGTAACAGATTCAGCAGAGTCATTACAGCCTAGATGCATCACCCGGCAGCAAGGAACAGGGCAGATCCTGGTGGGAGATGATGAAGAGCTAAAATCTGCCTTTGGGTTACTGTATATGTTAATATCTGGGCACATGGGGGGCACTGTAGCATTCTGTTTCTATCTCTGTGTTTGCAAAGAGCCACAACTCGCCTGGTCCGCGGGGTGGACGCGTCTGCCTACAGTTGAGCATGCACTGAAATAAGCACATACATAACGTTACCAAGTGCCAGCAGCCCTGACACCACCTGCCTGGAGTGAGTCCTGTGAATGTCCATGGCCTGAGAAAAGCAGCCACAGTCACACACAGTCATCTCCAGGATGGGGGAAATATGAAAGAATTCCTTTAAAATCAGTTTAATCTAATCTGGGTCCACAGCCTTCAACAGGCATTAAATAGGGCTGGAGGATGTCATGGCAGGGGAGTAGCTTTAGGGGACCAGATATTTCTCTCTAGACCGTTACATGTTGGTATTTTGTCCACACTTAGCCCTAACTCTGTCTGTCCTGGATTGACACTGGCAGGGAGGAGGCTGGGTGTTCTCAGGACAACCTGTGCAGTACTGCCCTTTACGTTCTGCCGTCTTCCCCGAACCTTAACACTGCCCAGCTGAGTGTTTGTGACGAACTGGGAATGTTCTTAATGTTTTCTCTGAATACTGTGTTGGTGCCTCAGTGTCCCCATGGCAGTTCTTAAGTATCTGGCAGAGCAAAGGGCCAGTGCAAATAAATGCCTGGCACTCTGTCTCCTAGCAACTGATGGCCTGGGCCCCTCCTCTGCAAAGGTGCCAGCTGAAGGTGTTGGAGACAAAGGGATCAGGTGACCTCCTGGCCCGGGAAAGGGGCTGCAGAGAGGAGGGGCTGGGAGGAGTTGGAGTCTGGAGCTGGCTGGGGTCAAGGAGTGAAGTGCAGACGTGGGGGGTCTGGCTCACTGCCCCCCAGAATGGACCCGGCCGAGGGGTCCGGTTCTCTGTACCTACAAGCTCTGTTTTAGACCCTGTTCCTGTCATCGAATAAACCTCTGTTTTACTGGCTGGCTGAGAGTCACGTCTGACTGCAAAGTGGGGGTGCAGAACCCGGTGGCTTCCCCAGGACCCCGCTGGGGTGGACTCGCTGTGGGAAGCGCACGGAGGGGCAGAGGATGCTGAATGCTCCAAGGAGAGACCCAGGAGGTGAAGCCGTGTGAGCTTCTTGCCCTGAACAAGTCTGCTCCAAGGGAGAGGAGGCTCCCCAAAGTCCTGCCTGGTTTGGTGGGGAGCAGTTCCAGAGCATCGCCCGGGGACTCCGTGACAGTGTTCCCCTGGGAGATTCCACACAGACAGGCCCCATGCTGCAGCCACGGCAGCGGCTGTGCTGACAGCCCTAGGAAGTCTCCCAACACACCCAGTTAGCAGGGGACATTGCAGCGGCTGGAGCAGACCCAGGCTGAGCTGAGTGCTCGTGAAAGTGCCAGGCCTTCTCCCCCCATCCAGCCATATGGGCTTGGCTACACTGGCACTTTACAGCGCTGCAACTGGGGTGTGAAAAAACACCCCCCTGAGCGCTGCAAGATACAGCGCTGTAAAGCCTCAGTGTAATCAGTGCTGCAGCGCTGGGAGCGCGGCTCCCAGCATTGCAAGCTACACCCGTAAGGGATGTGGTTTACGTGCAGCACTGGGAGAGCTCTCTCCCAGCGCTAGCGCTCTGATCACACTCACACTTCAAAGAGCTGCCGCGGCAGCGTTCCCGCAGCGCTGCCGCGGCAACGCTTTGAAATTTCAAGTGTAGCCATACCCTAATAGATGTTCTTCAAATGCCCCAGCCCATTCGAATCCTGGACCACGCTGCCCAGGCTGCTGACGAGGGTGGGTGATGCTGCTGTGGCAGGTTTTCTGTGACATGAACGACTCTCCAGCTAGGGAGCAGACTGAGGCCAACAGATTTTTCCCCCTGGGGCACTGTTCTGCCTGCTGTTGGCACTAGCTTCTGGTCCCCACTGGCCTGGCTCAGCTCTGTGCACTGTCGTGTTCAGACACCCTGGGCGTGTGGCTGCAGCAGCCCATTCGTCATGCACAGTGTTTGTTTCAGGTATCTGCTTCTTGCACACACTCAGCAGGTTCAGGGAGGGTAAATGCTAGGAGGTGGGGTCTGAAATATGAACAGGATACAGAGATTAGTTCGCAGTGAAGACAGACAGCACTGGGAGAAGGGACGCCCTAGAACTCTGCATAGCCGGGAGCATGCCAAAGACCAGAAGGGGATCTTTGAAGGAAAACTCATTTTAGTGGGGTTCCCTTTCTCCCCCAGCCCTGGCTGGAGCTATAAAGAGGGGAACTCTGAAGTCCCACAACGCCACTCCACAGCATGTGTTTTATAGCGGCGGTCCTGGAAGGCCTTCGCCTGCAGCAGGCCCCTGCCACCCTCTAGCAAGAGAAGCATCCCATGCTGCCTGACAGAGCTGGAGCCCGGCACAAAGGGGAGAGGTGGATCATACAGCAGTTCCGAGAGAGCAAAGCAGAGTCTTGTGGCGCTAGGGAGCCTTACAGAGAGGGTCACAGCCCGAGTTTTACGGCTCAGCTGGCGCAGCACAAAGCCCAGGCCTGCAAGTGCTCGGTGTGTGTGCACCCATGACACAGAAGGTGCCTAGCACAGACCTTACAGCGAGAGGGAATAGCCCAGCGCCTTGTACAGAGGGGCAGCGCTCAGAGCGTTAGAGAAGGGCCCAGATACTTTGCTTGACACAGAAAAACATGGCCAATAGATGGAGTATTTTAGAAGGAAAAGCCTGTGTCTGTAAACCTCTCTGCATCCGGCTCCTGTCAGTGGGACTGGGGGAAGCTGATGTTCAGGGACATGGCAATGGAGCGCCACCTAGGAATGCAATGAGAGAGGGGACATCCCAGGTCTGCTCCCGCTAACGCCTTATGCCTGGCCGCAGCCTGCTGCACTGAGAAGAGTGAGATGGGCCTGGCCTGGGAGTGAGGAGCAGCCCATTTTGTTTGATCAGCAGCAGATGGGAGTGCACGCAAGAGAGCGATAATTAATTAACTGTGACTTTCCCAGCCGTGAGACTCCGGTTCCTATTGATCTCAGTTTTATCTGGAGACAATTAGGAGGGAATGCGGCAGCAGGAGTTAATTACCAACGGAATGAAAACTGTGCCTTTCAATTTATGAAAATTTTATCATGAAGTCACGCTGCTACAGAAGCAGTAAGGGGAAGCAGCTTCTCCTGCCCCCCCAGGGTGGCACTCGGCACCTCCGACACTCAGCAATCGATCAAAAAGGATAAATTCATCCTAGTGCCAAGGTGGAAAAATCCTGATCCCCCCCAGAGCTCTGGGAGAACAGAGTGACTGGAGCGAAGAGCCGGACAGAGCCCTGGTCCTCCAGCTGTTGTGGCAATTCTAGAAATGCCAGCCCCTGCCAGCTTACAAGGAGAGATGCTCCCTCTATGCCTTGTCATTATCGTTGAGAATGTTTACGTTTGGACGGGGCCCACAGGCCCTGCTCAGGATGGGGCCCTGTTGGGTGGGGCGCTGCACAGGCACAGACCAGAGACACTCCCTGCCCTGAAGTCTCATGACACCAACCGGTGAAGGGTTGTGGCTGAGGACACAACGTAGCAATGAACTAGTGCAAGGAGAGACTGGCCCAGCGTAGACAGCTCCATGGATTGCAGCAGGGTTTGGCTTCTGGGGCTGTTTGGCTCAGCTCACAGGCAGCCCTGATTGCAAATAGACCTCCTAGAAATCTAACCCCAAGAGCCCAGCACACAGGACCAGCCAGGGGCTGGCGCTTCCATTTAGGCGACCTTGGCGGTTGCCTAGGGCACCAGGATTTGGGAGGGCAGCATTTTGCAGCCCGCGGCAGCAATTCGGCAGCGGGGGTCCTTCCGCACTCTGGGGCGGCGGCGGCAATTCTGCGGCAGGTCCTTCACTCGCTCCGGGACCTGCTGCCAAAGTGCCCTGAAGACTGGGAGCACGGAAGGACACCCCCCACAGCAGAATTGCCGCCAACGATTGGGGGCGCGGAAGTACCCCTGCCTAGGGCACCAAAAACCCTGGCGCTGCTCCTGGGACCAGACTCTCCCCTTGCTGAGCACACAGCATAGGGCCTGCGAGGAGCCTCACTGCTCTCCCGGGGCCCTGTTCTCCCACTTCAAGATACCAGTGACTCGCTGACTCCAGTGGGCGTCTCTTGTATCCTGTAGGGAGACAAGGCCCCAGAGGGGTGAAAACTGCTGGCCAAGTGTCTTTGGAACAGCAGGGTCGTGGCCTGAGTGATGATCTCTCTCTCTAATGACCAAGAAGAAGTTGGATCCTATTTGCTTCCTGCACATTCTTTCCCTTTTCCTCTAAGCAGGCTTTACTTGTTCTGCTCTCTGGTTGTCCCCGTCCTGCACCTGTCTTTCTAGCTCAGGCAGTGTTAGCTAGAGTCAGGAATGACACTATTGCACCTCGTAGCACAAGCATGTAGGGGTGGAATCAGAAAGGCTAAGGCATATAATGAATGGGACACAAAAAGCCATAAGACATTCTTTAAATACATTAGGATCAAGAAAAAGATGAAGGAAAGTGTAGGTCCACTACTTCACGGGCAAGGAGAGCTAACAACAGAGGAAACCAGGAAGGCTGAGATGTTTAATGTTTATTTTTCTTCAGTTTTCTCTAAAAAAAAGTTCATAGATTCACAGATTCCAATGCCAGAAGGGACGATTGTGATGACCTAGTCCAATCTCCTGTATAACACAGGTGACAGAACTCCCCCATAATAATTCCTAGATCTTATTTTTAGACAAACATCCAAACTTGATTTAAAAATTGTCAGTGATGGTGAATTCACCATGACCCTGGGTAAATTGCTCCAGGGGTTAATTACTCTCACTGTTAAAAACCTATTTCCAGTCTGAATTGGTCTAATTTCAACTTCCAGCTGCTGAATCATGTTAGACCTTTTCCTGCTAGACTAGAGAGCCCATTATAGAGTCACTGCTTCCCAGGACAGATCTCCTCATCGTTTAAGTATGGACTATGTTATGTGTTCCTGAACGTATTCCTTTGCATTTAGTCATTGTTAAAACACATATTGTTGGCTTGTGCCCAGTTTACAAAGTGATCCAGATCGCTTTGATTCAGTGCCTGCAAAAGTGCCAGGCCTTCTCCCCCAACGCTAACCTTAACCCTGTTCTCTTCATTATTTACCACTCCCCCAATTTTTGTGTCATCTGCAAACTTTATCAGAGATGATTTTACGTTTTCATCCAGGTTAATTGTTAATTGTGATCCAATGTTTAACACAATTAATGTTAACACAAAGGGGGAAGTAGCACAAGCCAGGATAGGGATAGAACAGGTTAAAGAATATTTAGATAAGTTAAATTAATTTAAGTTAGCGTGGCATGACAAAATTCATCCTCAGATACTTAAAGAACTAGCTGAAGTAATCTCGGAACCGTTAGCGATTATCTACGAGAATTCATGGAGGTCAGGTGAGGTCCGAGATGACTAGAGAATAGCAAACATAATGCCTGTCTTTAAAAAGGGGAACAATGGGGACCCCGGGGAATTATAGACTGGTCAGCCTACCTTCGATACCCTGGAAAGAGACCGGAACAAATTATTAAACAATCAGTGCCTGGAAGATTACAGGGTGAGACTAATAGCCAGCCTCGTTCTATCAAGAACAAATCCTGCCAAACCAGCCTAATTTCTTTCTTTGACAAGCAATACACGTGGGAAGTAATATACGTGATTTATCTGGATTTTAGTAAAGCTTTTGATGCTGTTCCACATGACATTCTCCTAAGCAAAGTAGGGAAATGTGGCCTAAATGAAATTACTGTAAGGTGGGTGCACAACGGGTTGAAAAACTGTATTTGAAGAACAGTTATTAATGGTTCACTGTCAAACTAGGTAGATGTATCTAGTGGGGCGTGTTCTGGGTCCAGTGCTAGTCAATTTTTTCATTAATTACTTGCATAATGGAGTGGAGAGTATGCTTATAAAATCTGTGGATGACCCCAAGCTGGGAGGGGTTGTAAGCACTTTGGAGGACTGGATTAGAATTCAAAATGACCTTGACAAATTGAAGAATTGGTCTGAAATCAAGAAGATGAAATTCAGTAAAGACAAGTGCAAAGTACTACAATTAGCAAGGAAAAATCAGATGCACAGCGTCACGGAGTCCCCGGGCGATGCTCTGGAACTGCTCCCCACAAAGCCAGTCAGGACTTTGGGGAGCCTCCTCTCCCTTGGAGCAGACTTTTTCAGGGCAAGACGCTCACACATCTTCACCTTCTGGTCTCTCCTTGGAGCATTCAGCATCCTCTGCCCCTCTGTGCGCTTCCCACAGCGAGCCCGCCCCGGCAGGGTCCTGGAGAAGCCACAGGGTCCTGCACCCCCACTTCGCAGTCAGACGTGACTTTCAGCCAACCACTAAAACAGAGGTTTATTCAATGACAGGAACACGGTCTGAAACAGAGCTTGTAGGTACTGCGAACCGCACCCCTTGGCCGGGTCCATTCTGGGTCCCAGCAAGCCAGACCCCCACATCTGCCCTCACTCCTCGTCCCCAGCCAACTCCAGATTCCCAACCTCCTCCAGCCCTTCCTTCTCTGCTCAGTTCCTTTCCTGGGCCAGGAGGTCACCTGATCTCTTTGTCTTCAACACCTTCAGCTGGCACCTTTGCAGAGAAGGGGCCCAGGCCATCAGTTGCTAGGCGACAGAGTGCCAGGCATTTAGGTGCACTAGCCCCTTGCATAGGGGACACTGAGGAACCAACACAGTATTCAGAGCAAACATTAAGAACACTCCCAGTTTGCCACATCTCTCCCCCCTTCGAGACCGAACTGAGTGAGGTCACTTCAGCCAGTGACCTGGGGAAGTTCGAACCCACCAACGTTTCCATGGATGCCCCAGCATCTCTACCATTCCTGGGTGTGAGTTACACCAGCACAGTCCAGTTTCGCGCCCTCCCTTAGGTTGAGTGTGCTTGATGGCACTTGCAGGCCGCATGTGGGAAGGTTTATGCGGCCTGAACCCTTTTGCCATCCCAGTACCCCTGGGGTTCAAACTGGGATTGGGTCTTTTCCCAGCACTCTGGGCTGCGATTCGAGATCTCTTGGTTAAGAATCCCCATCGTGGCCTTGGCCAGCTCTGGGCTTGGGCAGCCACTCCCCACCTTGCACTTTCCAGCTTTTACCATCAGTCCCATCTCCTTGAGGCAGCCCAGCCCCCTCTTCACCTGGGACACCTGTTCCTCCCAGGTCTGGCTAAAGAGGCACATGTTATCAGTGTCTGCCAGGGCCAAGTTCTCCATTCCTCTCAGCTTGTCTAGAATCTCCCCAGGCCTAGGCATGGGGGAGGCATCGGACACCGTGATGGCTTTAAACTTCCAATAGTCTCCACAGAACCAGATTATCCTGTCTCCCTTTGGGACCAGCTCGAGTGAGGCCCATGGGCTGTTGAATGGCTGGATTCCATCTAAAGCCAGCAGGTCCCTGACCTCTCTCTCCAGGTTCTGGGCTGCTTTCCCAGTGACTCTGAACGGGGAACACCTGATGGGGAGATTTACTCCCACCTCAGGGAAGAGATCCCCCAGGGGGTCTTCCCCTTTCTCCTCCCAATTCTCCCCTTTCAGGTCTAGGGGTCCCCTGACTCTCCCCCATACAGCAGCTCGAGAGGGAAGTACCCTGCGGATTCCTGGGGCACCATCAGCTGCCTCCCGAACCCCCCCATTCTACTTCCCCTTGGGGAGCCCATTCCCGGTACAGGAATCCCTCCTCCTGCAGGACTCTGTCCCTGCAGCCTTCCCCAAGGGGGTTTGCAGTGCTGCGGCCAACAAGTTCCCTCAGCTTCTCCAAGGAGGGATCCTTCCGCAGCTCGGTCTGGGATTCAGCAGCTGGGGAAGGGAGTGGGACCTGCTCCCTCTTGCTGGCTGGGCCTGGGGTCACAGACCCCCTGAGCCCTGTCCCTGGTAGCTCCCTCCCTGCTGTGTAATCACTTCCCAGCAGCACGTCTGGACCAGGCAAACCTGGTTGGCAGCCGACCTGCCCTGCCTGGGTGTCCCCCAACTCAGCTGGGGTCTCAGCTCCCCCCGTGCTCAGCGCTGCCCTTGCTGTCCCCTGGGGGCAGACAGCGAGCTCTCTGCTCTGATCACAGAATCAGAGCCAGCGTGAGCCCCCTCTCCAGTGTGCAGAGGGGCGGGGAGCATCTCTCCCTCCCACTCAGCCCCAGGGGACTGGTTACAGGTAGGCAGGTATCCTGAGCCCCTCCCCCCTGCCAGCCAGGTCATTTGCATTTTCACTAACCATTTCCATCCTAGCCAATTGGTTCCCTGGATTTGAATTCAAACCCTCGACCGTTACAGGAGCAGGGCCTGGATCCTGTCCCAAAGAGACCCAGTCACCCCCAACAGGGCCTCCCAGCCCATATCCTGGAGAGCTACCAACCAGCCCGACCCCTCCTGGGTCTGCACAGGGAACCGGGCCATAGGCAGGGCGAGGGGCTTCACCCCAGGGACCTTCACCCAGGTTCCACAGCCTCTCAACTTCTGCGGCTACACCACCACAGTTCTCTCTGTTCCAGCGTCTCGCCACCCCAGGCGTGACTCCTGGGAAGCCCCCATGCCTCTCCACTCCACCATTGCCAGTCCATGCTGCTGTTGCTTCTCCTGCAGCTTTTCCTCAGGCTCTTGCTCTCTCTCACGGTCCTCTCACTCTTTCAGGCTCTGCTCCAATCCCATCCATCTCCGATCCCCTGATGGGGAACCCGATCGTGAAGACCCTCGTCTGGTTGGGGACCAGAGTCTCGGGGATGCCTGGCTGCTGCTCCAGCTGCTCCCAGATCCTCTTTTAACCCCATCTGGGTCAGGAATCTGCTCCTCAGAGTGGTCCTCCTCCTCCAACTACACAATTAACTGTGCCTTGGTGAACTTCCCCATGCGTAACCCTCTCTTTTTGCACAGGATCACAATGTCCTTCTTAAGGAGATGGTGATAGGCCATCACTTCACCGTTCCCAAGTTGCTCTGGACTCACAGGCCTGTGTGCTCCTGGCTCCCCCATGGTTTCCAGGAAGAACCCCTGGTGTGCCAGCCCTTCTCGCGATCACCGCCTCTTTGCCAGGGTTGAGCTGCAGACTCCTCCACCCCTAGGACTGCTCCTGCAAACCCCAGGGGAACCCTGTGTCACGGAGTCCCTGGGCAATGCTCTGGAACTGCTCCCCACAAAGCCAGTCAGGACTTAGGGGAGCCTCCTCTCCCTTGGAGCACACTTTTTCAGGGCAAGAGGCTCACACGTCTTCACCTTCTGGGTCTCTCCTTGGAGCATTCAGCATCCTCTGCCCCTCCGTGCGCTTCCCACAGCAAGCCCACCCCGGCGGAGTCCTGGAGAAGCCACAGGGTCCTGCACCCCCACTTTGCAGTCAGATGTGACTCTCAGCCAACTAGTAAAACAGAAGTTTATTCGATGACAGGAACACGGTCTAAAACAGAGCTTGTAGGTACTGCGAACCGGACCCCTTGGCCGGGTCCATTCTGGGGTCCAGCGAGCCAGACCCCCACATCTGCCCTCACTCCTTGTCCCCAGCCAACTCCAGACTCCCAACCCCCTCTAGCCCCTCCTTCTCTGCTCAGTTCCTTTCCCAGGCCAGAAGGTCACCTGATCTCTTTGTCTCCAACACCTTCAGTTGGCACCTTTGCAGAGAAGGGGCCCAGGCCATCAGTTGCTAGGAGACAAAGTGCCAGACATTAAGGTGCACTGGCCCCTTCCTCTGCAGCAGTTACACACCCTAATTCCACCACCTAAATACTTAAGAACTGCATGAGGGACACTGAGGCACCAACACAGTATTCAGAGAAAACATTAAGAACATTCCCAGTTCACCACACATGGCTATAAAATGGGGAACAACTGGTTAGCTGGTAGTACTGCTAAAATAGATCTGGGATTATAGAAGATCATAAATGGAATATGAGCCAACAATGTAAGGCAATTGCAAAAAGGGCTGATATCATTCTGGGGTGTAGTATCAGGAGTGTCATATGTTGGACATGGGGGGGAATTGTTCCACTGCACTCAGCACTGGTGAGGCCTGAGCTGAAGTAGTGTGTCCAGTTTGGGGCACTGCACTTTAAGATGGATGTGGACAAATTGGAGAGAGCCCAGAGAAGACCAACAACGATAAAAGGTTGCAAAATTTGACATTTATCATGCAAAACAAAAGAGAGGGAGACAGTGTCACCTGTGCTTGAATAGCCCAGGGGTCAGGACCGCCACCTCAGGTGTGGGACACCGAGGCTCACCTCCCTGTTCTCGCACACTCTAGCCACCAGGCCATTGGCTACCTTGGCCTGGATTTCTCTCTGTAAAACCTACTGCAGTACGTAGATGAATGCATATAGGCCAGAAAACAAAGCCTTGGTGGAGTGATGATCACGTTCTATGAATTCCCTTCAAAGCAATAGCATCAGTGAAAGAAGGGAAAGACACACTTCAGTGAGGAGCAATGGGCTGAAATGGAGGAAGGTAGGATTCAGGGAACACGTTAGATACATGTTCTTTACATGAAAAGCAACTAGGTAGCAGAATAGGCATTGAGCATATGGTTTCAGAGAACTATCCACAATGACTCCAAGATCTTTCTTGAGTGGTAACAGCTAATTTAGACCCCATCATTTTGCATGTTTGGTTGGGATGATGTTTTCCAATGTGCTTTACTTTGCATTTATCAACACTGAATTTCACCTGACATTTTGTTGCCCAGTCACCTAGTTTTGTGAGATCCCTTTGTAGCTCTTCACAGTCTGTTTGGAGTTCACTGTCTTGGGTAACTTAGTATCATATGCAAATTTTGCCACCTCACTGTTCACCCCCATTTCCAGACTGTGTTGAGCCGTGCTGGTCCCAGTACAGATCACTGGGGGAGGTGGCTAGGGTGAAGCACAGCAGTAGTTCAGAAGAAGGGACGGGGGCATGGTGAGGACCCCATGTTAGTGGGATGGTGTAGGGTGGCATTTGTCTCTGATAAAAGGCAGCAGAGGCGGCTCCAGGCACCAGGGCTCCAAGCACGTGCCTGGGGTGGCAAGCTGTGGAGGTGCCCGGCAGGACCTTGTGAGGGCGGCAGTCAGGCAGCCTTCAGCGGCTTGCCTGTGGGAGGTCCGCCGATCCCGCGGATTTGGGGCGACAAAAAAGCTAGAGCTGCCCCTGGAAGGCAGTGAGTTCAGGTTGGGTCTCCCAGGTTGGCTTGCCGACCCTGCTCCCTATGATTCGATGACTGCTGGATGTGCTCACAAGGGTATTTGTCCTGTGTAAAGGGGCAGTGGCCAAAAATCAAACACTTTGTTAGGCTGGGTATCGTGAGCTTGCTGGGAGGCCACATTGTGTCCCTATTGTGATTACTTCTGTTACTGCGGCTGAGAATGCATTAGCTCAGGCAGTGGGAAGGGCATGCGCTGGGGTGCATAGGGGGCAGATTTACTCAGCTCTCTGGCCTGTGGCTGTGGGAGAGAGTAGCTGAAGTCTGTTAAGCCCCCACTAATCCTCCATGACCCAGCCCTTGCTGTGTACCCCCCACAGGGCAGGTGGCTGCGTGGGAGCTCAGGGACCCTGTGGATTGCTCAGAGCATTTCCCTGGCTAGGGGCCTTTGATGGCAGGCTCAAAGCACAAGGCCATCTGGCTCCCCAGGAGAGCGCACCCTCTGCCACGCTGCCACCTCCAGCAGGGCAGGGACATTCCAGCATCAGACAATTCTGAAGAGAAAAGAAGCAAGTCTGTAACCCCCAGGGAGCTCACCGTGCTCCTGGGTCTGTGTGTGCTGAGAGCTCAGGGAGATGCGCTGTCCTGGGAGCAGGGGGCCAAGGACAGACCCAAAGGGAGAGAGGAGAGACACTGTTTTGAGTGGCAGGGCCCCTGTTGGCTCAGAGGTGCGGATAGTAGAGGGCCTGGATGGCTGCCGGGTGGAGCAGTGTCTGAGGGAGAGGAGGGGGTAGACTCAACAGGCTGACAAGTCAAAGCCTAGGAAGAAGCACTAACCTGACCAAGAGGAAGGTTCTCAGTGAGATGCCGCCCCTGAGAGCTCTGGAGAGGGGAGAAGCCAGCCCGTAGCCAGCCACTGAAAGGCAGGGCTGGCTGGGAGTCAGCTGGGGAGACCCAGAGTGCATGCAGGGTCTTCCTGGGAATGGGCCTCTGGGCACCTGGCAGCAACATCCCCCAGCAGGGTCCTCTCCCTCTCCAAGGTGACTCCCAGTATAGTGAGTCCGATGGGAAAATGCAGGCGGAGTTAGCCATCCAGCTCCATAGACCCTGCAGCAAGTTCTGCTCTGCCTGCTAGCTTAGGCTGCTGCCTGCTGTGAGTGTTTGAGTGCTGCAGTAGAGGATCAGGAGTTCGGAGTATGAGGATATTTATTGTGGTTTCCACCTGAGCCCTGAATCGCTCTGTGGGGAGGGGACATCTCGGGAACAGCAACAGCCTGGTTCCTGCATAGCAGGGGCGCCTGCCAGCTGCAATCGTTAGCCTCTCTGCAGGGGCTGAGGAGTCTGGTTCATCGGTGAACCTTAGGATCATTCATGGAGCTGTGAGTGCACCATCTTATAGTTAGATCATCAGGGAAATTGTTTGAGAGACACCCCCCCACCTCCCATTCCCTGGACCTGCATCCTCAAGCCAGGGGTAAGGCTTTGGGGGTTTTATTACCTGCTGCCTATTAAACCTGTGGCAGATCTGACCATCTTGTATTACTTGTGTCCCCCTTGGGCTGTGCTGAACCAAGCCAGCCAAAATGCTTATTGCTGCTAAGGAAGATCTCGCTGTCCCAGATCGTCAAGGACCCCCTATGAAGCACACCTACCAACAGAACCCGAAATTATACATGTGCACTATCAGGTTGCGTGACTGGGAAATTCATGGGTATTATCAGTGCGGGCACCAGTTACCCTGAGCGTTGGGTTCCACCCAATTATGTTATGTTATCATTACTGTGTTGAACATATCGTGTGTGTTTGTTATTTCTTGGAGGTCTCCAACTAGCTGGCAAGAAAGTGGAGGTTACCTGTGGCTAGAACTTTCCTTCCCAGCTGCCTTGGTCACCCTGCCCAGAAGGAGCGAGGGGGGTGGAGGCACCACTAAATAAATTCCTCTGGGAAGAAAATAAGGAAGTGACACGCTGCTGGGCTGGAGGTGGGATCCAGCTGAACCAAGGCCTGTCCACCAGAGCCTGCCAGGAGACTGGTGTCCAAAGGGGTCACTGGGGGAATGGGACGCGGCACCTTTTTGACAGAAATGTTTGTGGGCAACATCGCCCCATTGCCCACCAGCTTGAACTGCAGCCCCCAATGGCAGCTGCCTCCAAATGGCCCCCCACACCCCCAGCTGCATGGGCAGCCCCACAACGTGCTCCTTGGGGCTGTTCCCACTGGGTGTCTGGTGGGTTAAAGGGAGGGTGAGGGGGCTCAGACACACTCAATGAAGCCACACTAGATAACGTGTGAAGGCTGGTAAGTTTATTATACTTATATAACCGGTTTTGTTGTCAAAGTATAATAATCCTACCAGCCTTCATGTGTTACTAAATACGTGCTTTCCAACAACGAAGCAAGCAAGCGAGAATCAGTGCTTGCGCCCCTTCTGCTACAGACAGTCCCGGACTCTCCAGCCTTGTCCTCGAGGGCTCGTAGCAGGTGCTGCTCCAGCGGGGGGATTCCTGGGCACTCACAAGGCCACTGTCCGCAGGTGAGACTATTCGTCTAAAGCAATTCTCCTTCTCAGGGGGCGTGTTCATCCACAAGCAGGCTCTGGCCGGAAACACTATTGCTTTCTATTCTCACACTTAACATGCTTAGGCCCTGTTTAGCTCCTTACTTGTTTATCCAGTTGGAGTGGCTGCAAGCCAGCGCAGCCGGTCAAAGCCAGTTCACCACTAGCTCCACCCAGACCATCCTGTACAACAGGCCAAAGTAACTTGCGGTCAGCCCCCACAGTGTCCGTGGGAAGAGTATTCTCTGTGCCGCCCCCTACAGGTACCATAGCCCCTCTAGAAGTGACTTGAAGTCATCCGTGGCACTGTGTGCCCAATCTGAGGCTCCCCCGCCCAAGAGAAGGCAAACTCTCCTAGTGCCTGGAGCCAGCCCCGGCTCTTTCACAACTGCTCCAGCAGGTGCTGATTGTCACCTAAAGCCCCAGGACCCTGAATTTCCCCACCACACGAGTGAGTGACACTGGTGTGACAAGATGTGAAATGTACCCTTGGTGTGAGTGTGAGGGGAATTCAGACTGCATAGGGACTAAAACTCCCTCTGCAGACCCCAGGGCAGGTGGAGAACGTGGTCTGGGGGATACAGCCCTTGTAGAACCCACGTTCTGGCAATCTGCAGCCAAGGGAGTCAAACCCTGTGAACGCAAGAGATTGTGCCATGGCTGGGGAGTAAAGGGCCAGCCCTGCCATGACTGGTGGAGTGGGTGCCCTCTTCTTCGATATTCATAGATTCATTGGTTTTAATGCCAGAAGAGACAGCTGTGAACACCCAGTCTGATCTTCCGCATAGCCCAGGCCAGAGACCCTGCCTCAGTGATCCCTGAGCCTAGCCAACTGGGGGAGCTAAAGCAGAGCTCTGAGAAACAGACAACCAATCCTGACTGATAGACACCTGGTGATGGAGAATCCCCGAAGCCCCCGGGTGAGTGGTTCCAATGGTTAATCAACTTCCCTGTTGAAACTGTGCACCTGGTGTCTATTCTGGATGTGTCCAGCTTTATCCAGCCTTGGATTTTGTTCTGCCTTTGCTGGATTAAAGAGCCCTCTGCTACCAGACACCTTCTTCCCAGGCCCGTACTTGCAGGCCAGGCTTGAGTCAGCTCTGACCGGCCTGTTTGACAATGTGCAGAGTGGCCACAGTCACCCGGGGAAAAACAGATCTACTCCCAAAGGCTTGACTAGGGACAGTGGCTGAGTTTGGACCCAGCTTAGGTAACGTGCTGCAGCTGAACCCAAAATCAGCTCAGCTTTTCTCGAGCGCCGATGTAGGATGGCTTTGTAGTTGGATGTAGCTGGTTGAGTTGTGGCCTGGGCTGCTATGCAGAGGTCCAAACACCAGGCTCCTACAACCAGAGGCGCTACCCTGCATCTGGATGAAGAAAAGAGTCAGGGTCAGGCTGGGCTTTGCTAGCTAACTCGCCCTAAATCCAGCCGCATTCCCTGCTCAAGGCAGAGCCAAAGCCAGCAGCAGCAGATCTGCTACGTGGGTGAGGACGTGTCCTGCCCTCAGTGCTCTGGGCAGCCAGCACCCTCTGGGCTGTGCAGGGGAGCCCCTCCCCAGGCACTCGGTAAGGTCTGTAGCTCCTGACATTGCTGGGAAATCACTTGCTGAACTCCCAGAGTGAGGGTGCAGGTTCCCGCTGGATTCCTTTCTGCGCTCCCTGCTGCTGCCGCTGCACTTTTCTCTGCCCAAGAGTCCTTCCCGGGCAATTTTCTGGGAATTCAAGCCCTTTCCAACCCTGACAAATGAGGAGAAGGGCCTTATTTGCATAACGTGCCGCATATCAGCTCTAGCTTCCCCACCAGCCCCAAATTTTATCTGATTTCAGCCTGATGACTTTCCCCTCCACTTGAGAGAATTAATTAATTGCAGGCTGTACTCTGGGCTGCTTTCAAATCAATAATGGATGAAAAAGAAGGGTAGCGCACCTGTCATTAATCATCATTATAAGAGTGACTCCAGAATTAGCTCGCCCTAAAGCCAGAATTATTGCTGATACAGACGAGATGCTTCCACCTTGCTGGAGACAGCGCAAGATCCCTGCCCCATCCAGGAGCGGCGCCAGGGTTTTTGGCGCCCTAGGCGGGGGTCCTTCCGCGCTCTCAGTCGTTGGCAGCAATTCTGCAGCGGGGGGGAGGTCCTTCCACGCTCCCGGTCTTCGGGGCACTTCGGCAGTGGGTCCCAGAGCGAGTGAAGGACCCACCGCAGAATTGACAACGACGACCTAGAGCGCGGAAGGACCCTCCGCCACCAAAATGCCGCTCTCCCAAATCCTGGCGCCGTAGGCGACCCGCCTAAATGGAAGCGCCAGCCCTGGCCCTATCCAATGGCTGCCTGGAGCCAGCCGTGGAGCCCAATCAGCAAAGCCTGGAACAGGGACCCCAGAGCAGGAAAAGCCAGTGTTTATGGGTATCAGACTTGGCACACAGAAGAAGGGCATAGCAGGACAGCCCACACCATCTCCCAGACATGGCTACTGTAGGGTTTTCCCCATGTCCCTGGTATTTATTTCTGCTCCTACCTAGGTGTCTGTGACTGACCCACTCATCTGGTGTGTGCGTTCTTGTGACAACTGTGTGTACATGGCATGAATCCATCTCCTCAGCTCAGGCCTCCAACCTGCATCCTCTCCATAAACTTGGCTTCACCCTTGACACGGAGTGTTCCTCCTCTTCCCACCGCCCCATCTTCTCTAGATCTGCTCACGACCCTCACTCCAGCGCTGCTGGCGCAAGCCCCAAGCCACCAAATCCACCAAATCCTCTTCCAGGTCTTCATCTCCTCTCACCTTGACTATTGCAACCCGCTTATCTGGACCCCTCAACCCAGCTAGATTACAGTGCAGACTACAACCTGTGCAGGATGCTGCTGCCACTTCCTCTCATGCACAAAGCCGTGGGAGCACCGCTTCCATCGCCAAGCATCCAGGTGACAGCCCATTCACTGCAGGACACAGCTCCTGACTCCTGGCTTCCAACACCCTTAACGGACTCCCTCTCACCAGCTCTCTGTTCTCCTCTGCTCCTTCCCATTGCTCTTCTAGTGCCAGCTTCCATGCAGAAGCTCCTTGCCTCTGGAAGAGCCTTTCCCTGCATCTTTTCTCTGCTTCTTTCTCTGGGGCCTGGACAACCCTCAGGACTACAGCAGAAAGCACCCCAGGGAAACAGGAGCACGGTCCCTCCAGAGTCATGGGCACATGTGCTCCCAATTCCCTAAAATCCCACTGTCCGGTCACAACCCCATCACTATCACTGCCCCAAGGCCCAGGTCCATGACTCTCAACATGCACCCTTGTGCGACTGACCCTGCATCTGTAGGGGTGGGGCCAGCTACTGGCTCCAGAGCAGTGTGGCTGCGACACTGACTGTGCGTCCCGGTATATTTTATTCCCCAAGGTGAGGTCACTGTGTCCCCTGGGATGGAGAAGGGCTTGGGGAGCCCTGTCCCTCCTGGCCTACTCTGCACTGGGAGCTGGGGGCCTCTGGCAGCCCTCCCAGGGGAACCCGTTCCCCAGCACTTCATTGATCTAATCCAGGAAGGCAGGAAATCTCCAGCCCCCTTCAGACGACCTGTCCCTGAGTGCCAGGGGCCTGTGCCTGTTGACATTGATAATCCTGGCGCTAAATCCCCAAGCAGGCGATGGATGGTAGATTAAAATCCAGGGATTTTTCTGCACAGAGACAATGTAACGAGGAAGGGGAGAGCACAGCTGAGATCAGTGGGGGGCTCCCCGACATGGCAGCTCGGCTCCCTCGCCTCTCAGCGGGCTGCCACACCCTTCCCCAGGACCCTGTTGCTCTGCTCAGGTAGCTCATTAGTCGTGCAGAGTTCTGGACACCCACCAGCCGACACGTCTATGGCCCAAAATGTTCACCACCTCAGGTCTTGTCTAGGCTGAGAAAGGTGTGTTTGCACATCCTGTTAGATACCCACACTGAAACGCTGCCTCCGGCCCTCGCCTAGGCACAGCTTAACACCTTTCAAATGGGGGCTGGGGCCAAGCCTAGTGGGCAGCCCAGGCAGAGTTTGGTCAAGGGGGTGGGCAGGGAGAGAGGGGTCAGGATGGTTTGGGGGTAGGGAAAGGAAGGATGGAGAAGAGGGACAGTCACGGCTTGTCACCGGCCTGGCCATGGTCTGCAGGCAGGACATGTAGGCACCAGGGCAAGGGCTAGTCTGAGCAGGGGCTCAAAGAAGGATCAGGGAGTGGCTGTACAGGTTCTGCCAGGGAGTTTCCCCAGGCATGAGGGGCAGTGCAGGAAGCAGCATGAAGGTGTTTACAGGAGACTTGTGGAACTGGAGACATGGAGTAGCCAATAGAGGGCGACAGAGAGCCGCTTGGTGTTCACCAGCGTCACACCTGGCTCTTCTGAAGTCAACCTAAGTCCTGTGGAAAGTGAAGTGTCCCAGTCTCTGCCTGTAACTTACCTCCCAGCTTGTGACACCAGCAGACGTCGTGTGTGACAAAGGTCCGAGATGTGGGAATATCTTCATCAGTTCATAGGATTTAAGGCCAGACAGGATTGTGATCACCTAGTGTGGCCTCCTACACTGGCCAGGCTAGGGACCTTCACTCAGTAATTCCTGTGTCCTGCCCAGAACTTCTGGCTGAGCTCGAGCAGAGCGTTTCGAAAGAGACACCCGCTCGCCATGTAAAGACTTCAAGTGTGGGAACCTCTCCCACACTTCTGGACAAGCTGTTCCAATGAGCAATTACCCAGCCAGGGCCCTCCTTAGGCATATGCAACATACGCAGCTACGTAGGGCATCTGAAAATGTGGGGCACCACTGGGTCTTCATAGACTCATAGACTTTAAGGTCAGAAGGGACCATTATGATCATCTAGTCTGACCTCCTGCACAATGCAGGCCACAGAATCTCACCCATCCATTCCTGTAACAAACCTGTGTCTGAGCCATTGAAGTCCTCAAATCATGGTTTAAAGACTTCTGTAGATTGCCACGTACTTTTAGGGGCGAAAGAAAAATGCAGACCTGTTATTTACCAGGCTGCACGTGGCAATAGACTGTATAGGTAAGGGATGCAAGGAGGGTATGGGTCACGATGCAAACTGCAGGCATGCACACAACTAAAATTAATTAATTAAAAGTTTTATTGGGGATAGTTACAAGGGGTAGGGGAGCAGCGTATGATTAGCTAATAGGGTTAATGGAACTTAAAATATACAATGGCTAAAGTATTTACTATTAAACAATATTTATAAACAAAGATGCAGTAAACAATATTTATAAACACAGATGCAGCATTTAGTAATAACCAATACTTACAAATACAAACCAACTCATAATGACCGGCAAAAGTAGAAACTCTGCTTAAAACACGTGAGCTGAGAGAGGCTTCGAGGTGATCAGGCTCGGTTACGGGTGTGCACAAGGTACACAGGATTCGTTTTTCTTTCTCCTCTTCTGCCTGCACATGGCAGACCAGCCTAGAATACCCACTATGACATCATATTAGTGTCATATGGGACAGGGCCCAAAAACTGTGTGTGTTTGTTTCTGATTGGTACAAGCAAAGTTTACACCAAGTAGGGGAGCAGGTGCCTGAAAGTCTGGCTTCGCCCCCAAAAGGTGAGGAAATGCATATAGTTCAGAATGCGTTTAACACTGAATGACAAAGGAAGAGGCCAGGGCAATACCGGTATGGGCAAGTTTTTAGGATGCAGACAGGAACTTATCTTAACAACTTCAAGGTGCAGAGAATCTTCCAGCAAGTGACTCATGCCCCATGCTATAGAGGAAGGCAAAAACCCCCCAGGGCTTCTGCCAGTCTTCCCTGGAGGAAAATTCCTTCCCGACCCCAAATATGGTGATCAGTTAAACCCTGAGCATGTGAGCAAGACTCACCAGCCAGACACCCAGGAAAGAATTCTCTATAGTAACTCAGATCCCATCCCATCCCAAGCCATTGGGCATATTTACCACTAATAGTCAAAGACCAATTAATTGCCAAAATTAGGCTGTCCCATTATACCATCCCCTCCATAAACTTATCAAGCTTAATCTTGAAGCCAGATATGTCTTTTGCCCCCACTGCTACCTTTGGAAGGCTGTTCCAGAACTTCACTCCTCTGATGGTTAGAAACCTTCATCTAATTTCAAGTCTAAACTTCCTGATAGCCAGTTTATATCCATTTGCTCTTGTGTCCACACTGGTACTGAGCTTAAATAATTCCTCTCCCTCCCTGGTATTTATTCCTCTGATATATTTAGAGAGAGCAACCTCAGCCTTCTTTTGGTTAGGCTAAACAAGCCAAGCTCTTTGAGTCTCCTTTCATATGACAAGGTTTCCATTCCGTGGATCATCCTAGTAGCCCTTCTCTGAACCTGTTCCACTTTGAATTCATCCTTCTTAAACATGGGAGACGAGAATTGCACACAGTTTTCCAGATGAGGTCTCACGGGTGCCTTGTATAATGGTACTAACACCTCCTTATCTCTACTGGAAATACCTCGCCTGATGCATCCCAAAACCACATTAGCTTTTTTCCCGGCCAAACTGTCCTAACTTTCCTGTCCTTGTTCTGACCCTTCCTGCAGGCTCCCACAGCTGGCTGCTGCATCCTGGTAAGTCTTCCTCCGGAGGGGATCGAGCAGTTAAAAGTGAAAAAGCTTCCAGCCTGCCAGACCTATTAGCACAACATTGAAACTGTTAAAGAGCCATTCAAGGGGTAATGAAGCCATTTAACAGGCATTTGCCAACCGCCAGGTATAGACTGTCAATTTCTGAAATTACTGACAAAAACACTTGGGCATGACTGTAATATTTATTCAGAACATGTCAGTCTACAGGACCTTAGTTTAAAATTTGCTTAAAAAATATTTCATTAGTGACTTGGTGAAAATTATAAAATCAGATCTCTAAGAAATCCTTGTTGGGATAGATATGTATTACGTTATATACTAATTGCAAGTATCAGAGGGGTAGCTGTGTTAGTCTGGATCTGTAAAAGCAGCAAAGAATCCTGTGGCACCTTATAGGCTAACAGACGTTTTGGAGCATGAGCTTTCGTGGGTGAATACCCACTTCGTCAGATGCATGCATCCAAAACGTCTGTTAGTCTATAAGGTGCCACAGGATTCTTTGCTGCTGTTATATACTAATGTTAGATGTGTAGAAAGTGTGACTAGAAAGAAGTAGTTAAATGATTGAATGTGTGCCTGCCTTTTTAGCCTTGCTGTAAATTGTTATAGCAACTTCTGTAACTAACCCAAGGACAGAAACACTAATTATCTGAGGCCTAAAGAACCAAGACAGAAAGTCTGTACTAGGAGGTGATAAGGACTTTAGGAAACAGTAAAAAGAGCAGGAGTACTTGTGGCACCTTAGAGACCAACAAATTTATTTCAGCATGAGCTTTCGTGAGCTACAGCTCACTTCTTCAGATGCTGTAGCTCACGAAAGCTCATGCTGAAATAAATTTGTTAGTCTCTAAGGTGCCACAAGTACTCCTGTTCTTTTTGCGGATACAGACTAAGGGTTTGGCTACACTTGAGAGTTACAGCGCTGGTGGTGGCTTTACAGCGCTGTAACTTACTCCCCGTCCACACTGGCAAGGCACATACAGCTCTGTTATCTCCCTGGCTACAGCGCTGGTTGTACTCCACCTCGACAAGGGGAATAAAGAGAACAGCGCTGGTGCTGCAGCACTGGAGTGCCAGTGTAAACAGTGATTAATTTTACTATGCTGTAACTGACCTCCAGAATTTTCCCATAATGCTTTTAACTAAAGAACTCTCTTTGCTCTGTTGTGAACTCAGGGCTCCCGGAGCTGCTTATCTAAAAAACAAACACAACAGTTGTTTGCTCGAGCAGAGGCAGGCAGGGAATATCCATAGCTAGTGTTTGCTTGAGGAGAGAAACAGCAGGGTGGGGTGGAGGGGGGAGGGAGTCCGTCAGAGCAGCTGCTTATCTGGTCTGAAGGCTATTTGCATTTAAGAGTGAATGAGAGAGGGGTGGGGGAAGTGGTTGGAATTTGCAAGGCAGGGAGCTGACACAGTGCCCGCTCCAAAAATCCACTCTCTCTCTGCCCCACGCTCCCTGTCACACTCCAACCCATCCCCCTCTTTTGAAAAGCAGGTTGCAGCTACTTGAACACGGGGATAGCTGCCCGTATTGCACCACTCTCAACACCACTGCAAATGCTACAACTGTTACCATGACAGTGAGCTGGTAGCTGTCAGTGTGGCCACACTGCAGTGCCTTCCCTACACAGCTGTATGAAGACAGCTTTTACTCCCAGCGCTGCACAGCTGCAAGTGTAGCCAAATCCTAACACAGCTGCTGCTCTGAAATTTGGGAAACAGTGTTGTTTTACCTCTAACCCTTTCACCCATTGGAATTTTGATTGTGCCTATGTAAATCTTGTAGTCATGTTCTTTAGCAATGTAAAGGGGGAGAGAAAACAGAATAACATGTAAATCAAATGTGTTAAGCTGGAAAGTGAGAACGCTGAAATGCGAGCACGCTGGGTGAGTGGAAGTGAGTGTCTGTGACAGGTAAATGATCGATCAGGAAATAGTACCAGCCAAACTCAAGAAAAGATTCACACCTATCTGCTGGCTGAAGATAACGCAGGAAACCGGATGACCCCTAGAGGGCAAGCTGGAATCTGCCCAAGGCGCATCAAGAAGAGATAAAAGATAACATATGCCTAATGCTTGCCCATCATGAATGTACCATCCACCGGTCAAGCTGATTGATGGTTATCTCAGTCATGACAGAGCAATTCCCATAGACTTACTTTGAACCAAAGGCCTATAAAAATATAGCCAGGAGACTGTGATCTTTGAGTCTGGTTCTGCGACCACTCTCCAGGAGCATGGGATGCGCATCTGACAATGGCTCAGCTCCAACCTCGTGTCCAGGGCACCTGACCAGTGACTTGGCACAAGCAACTGAAGGCTGGTAACTATAACTGATCATTGCAGAACTTGTGTGAATGTTTGTGTGAGTGAATGATTCTAACAGCTGTCAGTACTGTTCTGTTGTGTTTGCAATAAACATGGCAATTTGCCTTATCCCTCTTATAAGATCCTGCTGGTAGTGTAACATCCTTACATAGATTTTGAGATGCACAATCATCTTTAGCCTTAAATGCTTGGATCTTCAGACATATAGTTTTTTAAATAAATCCTTCAAAAAACCCCCCTTATCTAAAATACACATTTTAATTACTATAGTTAAAAAAAACTCTCTTCCAAAGTCTTCCTGTGCTTTCTGTCCATCCCTTTCTCCCCTTCCCAACATTGCAGAGAGCCCTTAAAGGGACAGCATCCCTTTCCTTCCAGATAGCTGGACAAAGAGTTTCTTTTCCTTTCCTTCTGACTATCTGATTAACTAGTTTTAGGAGAACCTTCCAGCAAAATCAGTACTTAGTAAAATATAAAATCCTTTGTTATGTCTAAAATCTTTTGAAACATTTTTTAAAAGTTGGTGAAATTTTATAAACATGGCTATTGTTACGGAGATCACACCAAGTAAATTAGTGCTCCCTTTTTCTAAAAGCAATGAACATTGTTTTGAACACACTAAACTTCTGTGACTGATTAATTTAAAATAATGTCTTTGTTTCAGTGAGTTAAATTTGTAGTAATCTGGAATGAGTACTTTAGGAAGGCTTAAGAGTACATTTAAAATATCAAATCAGCTAAGAAAATGTAAAACAGAAAAGAGCTGCATCATGTATTCCATAATATTTAATGTTGTATTCAGCAGGACGGCTGACTCACCCTTACTACAAAGTTTTTGCAAATAAATCTCTGACAAACTTCAGGGATGATCAAAAAACCTGTGACTGACATTTTTTATTCCTAAATTTAGTGCTTTTAATTAGTAACCTTTTGCATGTTCATTCTGCGTGAGGGAGAGGGCACGGGGGTCTCTGCAGGGAACCATGACTCTCTACCACCGTGAGGAAGGCTGTGTGTCTCGCTATCCTTTGCTGCCTTGTACCTCCTTCCTGCCCCCCTTCGCTGCTGTCGGGCATAGGGGGCACCAGTTCAATACTGCATAGGGCCCCATAAATCTTAAGGACAACCCTGTACCCAGCCCTGTGAAAAACTGGTGCTTTGTTTCTAGTCTGGAGCTTTCAGCCATGGCTCTAACTCTGCTTTTTCCTGCCTGACTAAAGAGCCCGGCTAGCAGAAAGCTCTCACCCCTGCAGCTTCTTGTCGCTCACGACTGAGTCACTTTTTAACATTCTCTTGGAGAAATGAAATAGATGAAGCTTCTTTAATCTCTCACGCTACAGGAGGTTTTCCAGACCTTGAATCATTCCTGTGGCTCTTTCCTTAAATTGTTTCAATTTTCTCAACATTCTTTTTGTGATGTGGCCACCAGATCAGGACCAGGTATCCAGTGGTGATCTCACTGACACCAATACAGAGGTAGTCCCACGGCTCTGCTCCTACATGACGTCCCCCTGCTTGTACATCCAAGGGTCACATTCCCCCTCTTAGCTACAGCATTGTTCTGGGAGCCCCTGTTCATGGCCCCCAAGCCCCTTTCAGAGGCCTTGCTTTCACAGAGAACCCAGCAGGTAAGTGAGAGCTTTCTCCTTCATTGGCATTTGGCTGTGTTAACATGCTTGTTGTTCCAGTGACCCAGTGTCGGCCTCACTTATGGATTATAATGTTTCAAACCAGGAGGCCCATTTGAGGGAGCTTTTCTCACTGTGTGAATTAAACACACCAGTTTTTACAAAGGAAACTGGAGAACCAATTGTTATTGCATCCAGCTATAAAGGACCTTCTCACCCAGGCCATCAATGGGCCGTTATCCCTGCACGCACAAACCCTGCTCTGCAGGCACCGATCTGCTGCATGTCGACCCAACTGCTGGGCCCTGCCTGCCCCTGAACCCCTGCCTCTGGGCTGAGTCTAGTCACTGTTTCTAGCTCTGGGTCTCTATGGCACCCTCCCCAGGCTCAGTGCATGGGACTCTGCTGTCCAGCTGCCCTGGGCTACGTCCTAAGAGACTTTGGGTGACATGTTCAGCATGTACCACACCTGGGAAGTTACAACACACAGGCCTTGGCTACACTGGCGCTGCTGCAACTTTCTCACTCAGGGGTGTGGAAAAACACCCCCCTGAGCGCAGCAAGTTACAGCGCTGTAAAGCGTCGGTGTAAACAGTGCCTCAGCGCGGGGATCGTGGCTCCCAGCGCTGTAAACTAATCCCCTTGCGGAGGTGGAGTACGTGCAGCGCTAGGTTGGCGCCGTGACCACACTCGCACTTCAAAGCACTGCCATGGGAGCACTCCCGCGGCAGCGCTTTGGAGTTTCGAGTGTAGCCAAGCCCACAGTGATGTCACCGCAGACACAGACGTACCCCTCTCTCTCAGTGGGACTATGCTCAGGGCTGTATTTCCCCCTGGAAAAGTCAAGTTCTTCGTAAATTACAAGCAGCATTTCACGTGACTCCACCAACACAAAGCACATGGACACAGAGTATGGCATTAGCCCTGTTCAAATCGAGACCCTGGGGCAGCCTCAGGGACAGAGGAGGCTGCAAAGGAAGGGAAGAGGCTTGCGCTGTTAGGGGTCCCTGTTCCTCTTCTTCTAGGTAAATTCCTCTGGGGCTGCAGCTCACTGCATCCTCCCCCATGTAGCAGAGCTGCGTCTTTCCGGCTGGCGCTAGAACTATCCCAACTGGAAGCAGTCCGGGACTGAGCAGACAAAGGGAGCAGTGTCTGACCCAAAAGGGGAGACAACGCTCCCACTACGGGCTCATGCTCTTCACACGGACAAAATGGGGCTTGTCATGGGCAATGGGAGCTTTTCAGGTTCTGAAGCACATGGGAGTTGTTCTCTCCCTGAGGCTCCATACGCTGTGCACGCAGCTCTCCCAACCGGACCGGGAGTGCAAAAAACATCCGAGATCTTCAAAGCCCCAGCGCCGGCAGCCAACGATTAGGGGAGACTCGGGCCTTTCCCTTTATATTTCTAACCCTCCCGGTTGTGGAGAAACACCTGCCAATGCATCTGAGTGCGGCCCAACGGCTCTGAAACTGGAAGGCAAGTAATGGAATCCCCAGTTGATCATTGTGGCTGGTCAGACTCATAGTTTTTAAATGTCTGGGCTTGGCCTGACTTAGTATTGGTGGGAGCCACAAAATCCCATTGATTTCACTAGGTGCCCAAATGCCTTTGTGAAGCCACCTTCTAGGCTTACTCAGCGCACACTCGGTCCTCACGCACGTAAACCTGCCACTGACACCACAGTGAATTTGGCCCGAGTGAGAGCGCCAGGGATTTGGTTCGTATGAAAAAGCAAAGAGAAAGGAGTACTCCATCCCCCCACTTCACTGTAAGTGACCAAAGGGCCTTATGGGTCCATATATATTCTATGTGGTTCCACATCAAACATGCTCAATTTACATAAGAACATAAGCATGGCCATACTGGGTCAGACCAAAGGTCCATCTAGCCCAGTATCCCATCTTCCAATAGTGGCCAATGCCAGGTGCCCCAGAGGGAATGAACAGAACAGGGAATCATCCAGTGATCCACCCCCTGTCACCCATTCCCAGCTTCTGGCAAACAAAGGCTAGGGACACCATCCCTGCCCATCCTGGCTAATAGCCATTCATGGACTCATCCTCCAGGAACTTATCTAGTTCTTTTTTGAACCCTGTTATAATCTTGGCCTTCACAACATCCTCTGGCAGTGAGTTCCACAGGTTGACTGTGCGTTGTGTGAAAAAAAACTTCCTGGACCAATCTACATGGGAGGTACACTTCCTAGACACCACAGTGCAAATAAGTGATGGTCACATTAACACCACCCTATACCGAAAACCTACCAACTGCTATGCCTACCTTCATGCCTCCAGCTTCCATTCTGGGCACACCACACGATCCATTGTCTACAGCCAAGCACTGAGGTACAACCGCATCTGCTCCAACCCCTCAGACAGAGACCAACACCTACAAAATCTTCACCAAGCATTCTCAAAACTACAATACCCGCACGAGGAAATAAGGAAACAGATCAACAGAGCCAGACGTGTACCCGGAAGCCTCCTATTGCAAGACAAACCCAAGAAAGAAACCAAAAGGACTCCACTGGCCATCACATACAGTCCTCAGCTAAAACCCCTCCAACACGTCAAGGATCTACAACCCATCCTGGAAAATGATCCCACACTTTCACAGGCCTTGGGTGGCAGGCCAGTTCTCGCCCACAGACAACCTGCCAGCCTGAAGCATATTCTCACCAGTAACTGCACACCACACCATAGTAACTCTAACTCAGGAACCAAGCCATGCAACAAACCTCGATGCCAACTCTGCCCACATATCTACACCAGCGACACCATCATAGCACCTAATCAGATCAGCCACACCATCACCGGTTCATTCACCTGCACATCCACCAGTGTAATATACACCATCATATGCCAGCAATGCCCCTCTGCTATGTTCATCGGCCAAACTGGACAGTCCCTACGGAAAAGGATAAATGGACACAAATCAGATATTAGGAATGGCAATATACAAAAACCTGTAGGAGAACACTTCAGTCTCCCTGGACACACAATAGCAGATCTTAAGGTAGCCATCCTGCAGCAAAAAAACTTCAGGACCAGACTTCAGAGAAAAACTGCCGAGCTTCAATTCATCTGCAAATTTGACACCATCAGCTCAGGATTGAACAAAGACTGTGAATGGCTTGCCAATTACAAAAGCAGTTTCTCCTCCCTTGGTTTTCACACCTCAACTGCTAGAAGAGGGCCTCATCCTCCCTGATTGAACTAACCTCGTTATCTCTAGCCTGCTTCTTGCTTACATATATATACCTGCCCCTGGAAATTTCCACTACGTGCATCTGACGAAGTGGGTATTCACCCACGAAAGCTCATGCTCCAATACGTCTGTTAGCCTATAAGGTGCCACAGGACTCTTTGCTGCTTTTACAGATCCAGACTAACACAGGCTACCCCTCTGATACTTCCTTTTGTTTGTTTTAAACCTGCTGCTTGTTAAATTTAGGCAGAAGGACAATTTTTCTAACTTTCCCTCACATGTCACAAACTCCACCTGGGATCTGAAACTCCACCTGGTTCTTTCTGCCCCCAGGAAGAAAGATTCCACAGTTGGGATAATCAGCTCCAAAGTCAAACATTGGTATCCCGTCTAGATTTGCAACGATAAAGGCCTATCCCAGATTACTAGTCCTGCAGCTGATCCAGATTAGAGAATTGGTGTTAAAAACCTATCCCAGATTTAAAAACCAAACAAACCAATAGCTCTGCTCCCTCTTTAAAGTTTGCAATAGGCAGGCATCAGCAAATAAATCTCACCCTGCAAACTACCTGTGTCCCCAACTCCCCACAAGAGAACTGCAGTCCCGTTAACTGAGAAAGAATGGCTCTTGGGGCTACAAATGACCCTGACATTTGCTGTAATCATAGGCAGAGGCTAATGCCTACAGCATATTGACACATTTCACCAGCCCTGACACCAGCATGCAGGAAACCTGTCATGGGGTCCACTCACTGCTCCTGGCGCCTCCTCCTGGTCACTCTGGGGATTAGCTCTGGGCAAGCATTGCATCCTCCTCTGGTGGTGTCTCTACCATTCTCTTGCATCCTCTGCAACTCAGGGCATTCCCTCTTCTTGACTTGGCCCTCCGGCCAACTCACTCTGCCTGTTTCCCCTTCCAGAGGTAACAACGTCTTTCCAGAACAAACCATCCTAGGCAATCCATTGTCCTTTGCCTGGTCTATACCACATCCCCAGTGGCTGGTAGGGAAACCCAGGCCCACCCTCTACTCCAGGTTCCAGCTCTGGGGCCCTCCGGTCAGCAGCCAAGGCCTGTAGTGTCCTCCCAGCTTCCCCCTCAGGCTGTGACCGCAGCCCGCTTTTCCTGCAGCCTCCAGCTGGGCACAGCTCCTGGGCTTTATACTGGCCTCTCCTGTTCCTGTTGGGTTTGGCCTGCTTCCAATTAGTGCAGCCTAAATCTTTCCCCTGCTTGCTGCTTAGCTGGTTAATTAGGCCCACCTGGCCTATGTCAACCTTCTCAGGGCCAGGGCCAGGAATAAGCCCCAGCACAGCACCACACCCAGAACATGCAAGAACTACTATACCATTTTCCCTCTCAACTGGTGTGAAGGGCTGTGCTCCTCATCCCAGCCCTGGAAGAGTGGAATCAGGCCAGCCGGGCCCGATCAGCCAGTTAAGCTGCAAACAGGGGAGATGTAGGTTGTGTGAAGGGCGTTAATTGGAAAGAAGGGACCAGACAGGGCTTCTGCAAAGCCAGGAGACTGGCAATAGTGGTGCAGCAGGGAGGAAGCCTGCGGTGTCTCTCCCCAAGGTCAGGGAGAAGGAAGGGAGGATAGGAAGGGGAGATCACAGAGTGACCTGGCCCGAGGTTCGAGTCACAAAGCAGCTGTACTGCAACTCTGCACGGGAGGAGAGCTGCAAAGGGAGAGGAGGAGAAAGGGGGCGCTGAACTGGGCAGAGCTAATCCCAAGAATCGCCAGAAGGAGGCGCCACCCAGCCACGAGGAGAGCGCCCCATGACAAATGGGCACAAGACTAACGAAGAATGATCCTTACACACGAGCCACAGCTCTGTCTGTCAGGGCAGGACCTGGGAAACAGGTGTCTGGCTTTGTCACCAGATACATTGTATTCCTGCTACTGTGACCGACATTCTGCATAATTAAAGCCTGGAGCTCCGAATGCAGCCTTCCATGAGACCAGTGGGTTTTATTTATCACAGGCTTCTGCCCAAGGAATGGATCGCAGGACGCATCACCCAGAAGGGAGCTGTGTTTGAGGAAGAGTGGCTGGGGGTGCTACTGCATTTCATAAAGACTCTAGCATGCTCCTTATCGTAGCAGTGCCAACCGTTCCCCTAGACTGAATCGCAGTCTCTCTAGCTGCAGCCTACACCTGTGCAGCTCTGGCGACGCTCCGAGCTAGCCAGCATGGCAGTCTGATGGATGTTAGCAGAAATCGCCAGTCACAAGAGTAGCTCTGCCCTTGCGTGAGGCAGGATAGGATCCAGTAGCTGCATTGGTTCCACAGGACTGGTAGCTTGTTTTGGCCAGCAAAAGCAGGTGGAACAATTCCCCAGGAGCATCACTATTGGGCAAGACAGGACTGGGTCTATAAATGCAGCTGCATGTTACAAGGATTTACTTCCTGGAGGGTTCCAATCTTCCATTTAATTCCTAGACTGAAAAATACATGAAGCTAAACCCAAGGCTGAGAATACATCTCAATCCCAAACTGGCAAAGCAGGGGAAGAAGAAGTTAAGGGGAAAGACTTGTAATTCCTTTCCCCCTTCATGTTGCCGATAACTCTCCAGTACTGTGTACCGTTTTCACTCTCATCTCCCCCAGACACCCTATAGCAATACCCACCTCTACTTCATCCAGTTCACACTCGGACTCACCGCCCCAGCAGTGACCTTGTGCACCTCCATCCCTGTTCTGGCCACAGATCGGAGCCGCCAAGGCCTAGCGTCGCACATGCATGAGGTGGTTCTGACCTGACCCCGCTGCGGTCGCTGTTTAGCAAAGTGTGTTACAAATGACTGAATGTGGAGTGGGCATTTTGGTGGGTCACACCATAATGTAGAGACCAGCATAGCTTTAAGTACAGAACCTGCTTCAAACTGATCTTTTCACCAAGTCACAGTCAGGCCTAACCAGCAGCGGGGTTTCAACTTGCTTTCCTAACTTAGGCCCTTATTATCTGAGCCACAGGACTGATCGACGCTGCTCTGTGTAGCCTAGCCAGCAGAGGACTCACTTCCCAGTGCATGACACAACCATTGACTTGTCAGTCACAGAATAGTGGGGCACAGGAATCATGATGTCTATCCTGGTCCTGGGCCAGGAGTGCGCTGTATAGTGGCTAGCGAAAGGAGAAGCTTAACTAGCTGGGTTGCCGTAAATGGCCCTGTGGTGCAGTCGCTAAGTTTGGGGGTTGTTATTTTAGAAACCCGAGTTCGGGGCATGCGTGACCTTGTCTCAATTCTCAGCTAGATTAGGGTTTTGGTTTGAAAAAAGAAAGGGGCAAGGGGCGGATCTGCAGCTTTTCTCTGTCTCCTGGAGGGGCGTTTGTGGCCGATGCGCTGTAATGGCCAGGTTCTCATTGCCAAGCTGCATGACCAGTCCCCACGTCCCATGGTGTCACTACAGGACAATGTTACAGTGCTGGGAGTGCCGCAGGGGCATATTGCCCTGAGGGCGGGGCTGTGCAGAGACCACTGAGGGGAAAGTGTACGGAGGGAAGAAGGGGTCAGGCTGTGGGAGCAGGGATGGGGAATGGGGATTTAGCACAATATCAAGGGCAGGGCAGGGCAGGGCAGGGCAGGGAGGCCAGTGATGTGCATGAGGCTGAGAGCAGAGGATGGAAAGTGACTGGTGTGCAAGGAAGTTCTGCACTGGGGAGTCTGGAGTGGTCTGGGGAGGGGATCCAACATCCTCAATGCTAAAGAATCAGAGCTTGGAGGGCTCGTAAGAACATAAGAACGGCCAGATTGGCTCAGACCCAAAGGTCCGTCTAGCTCAGTCTCCTGTCCTCTGACAGTGGCCAAAGCCGATGCCCAGAGGAAATGAACAGAACAGGGAATCATCCAGTGATCCATCCCCTGTCCCCCATTCCCAGCTTCTGGCAAACAGAGGCTAGGGACACCATCCCTGCCCAGTCTGGCTAATAGCCATTCAAGGACCTGTCCTCCATGAACTTACCTAGTTCTTTTTTGAACCCTCTTATAATCTTGCCCTTCACAACATCCTCTGGCAAGGAGTTCCACAGGTTGACTGTACATTGTCTGAAGAAATACTGCCTTTTGTTTGTTTTAAACCTGCTGTTTTCATTGGGTGACTCCTAGTGTTATGTGAAGGAGTAAATAATAACACTTCCTTAGTCACTTTCTCCACACCAGTCATGATTTTATAGACCTCGATCATATCCCCCCTTAGTTGTCTCTTTTCCAAGCTGAAAAGTCTTCATTTTGTTAATCTCTCCTTACACAGAAGCCATTCCATACCCTGTGCTCTCTGTGGCACAGTGCCACAGCTCATCATGCACCCAAATAGCACCACCAGAAGGGCTGGGCAGGAACTGGCCTGAAAGTAGAGAGACACCCACACTCGGGACTGGCACCTCCAGAACTGGACATGCCCTGTTTGTACTCTCTACCACTTAACTGCTTCTTCCCTGAAAGAAACCCCTACCCAGGGTGCATCTCCTCAGTGAGCACCTGGGGCGCAAGGACCAGAAGAGATGAACCGTGACATTCATTTCTCCCACCAACTCTGCTGGTTCCTGAGGCTAAACAGCCCCGTCCCCTCAGCCCTCTGCCCCTACCCGAGGGCCAGAGTGACAAGGAGCTGGAGACCCTCTCCACAGTGCAAACAATGGAGCAGGCTGGAGATGCTCATTAATGATTTGGATAGTGGAGTGAGAGGGACGCTTAGAGAAGCTGTGGCTGTCTCCAAGCTGGTGGGGTTGCCAGCACTTCTGAGGACAGGGTTAAAATTCAGGGTGACCTTGTAAATTAGAGAATTGGTCTGAAATCAACAAGATGAAACTCAGTGGAGACAAGGGCCTGGTACTTCCCTTAGGAAGGAAAAATCAAATGCACAGCTATAAAATGGGACTAACTGGCTGGGCAGTAGTGCTGCAGCAAAGGATCTTGGGAGTATAGTGGATCCCAAATTGAATGAGTCAACAATGTGATGCAGCTGTGAAAAAGACTAACATCATTCTGGGGCCGGGTATTAACAGAAGTGTTGCATATAAGACACGCGAGATAGTAGCTCACAATACTCAGGTGAAGCCTCAGCTGGAGTTCTGTGTCCAGTTCTGGGCACTACACACTAGAAAAGATGGGGGTGAACTGAAGAGAGTCCAGAAGGGAGCAACAAAAATGATAAAAGATTTAGAAAACCCAACCCATGAGGAAAAACCTTAGAACGTTTAGTCTTGAGAACTTAAAACTTACAAAAATTTAGAACGTTTAGTCTTGAGAAAAGAAGACTGAGGGGTGACCTAGTAAGAATCTTCAAATCCTGTTAAGGTAGGACACAAAGTAATGGGCTTAATCTGCAGCAATGGAGATTTAGGTTAGACATTAGGAAAAACTGTCTAACTGTAAGGGTAGGTAACCAAGGGAGGTTGTGGAATCCCCATCACTGGAGATTTTTAAGAACAGATTGGACAAACCCCTGTCAGGGATGGTCCAGGTTTACTTGGTCTTGTCCGAGTGCAGGGGGCAGTATGTGACCTCTCGAGGTCCCGTTCTGCCCAACATTTCTATGGTCTTATGTTCCACCATTAGTGCAGAGGTGCAGCCTGAGCATAACTCAGCTCCTTGCATGTAATGAGCCATTCTGCTCCGCAGAGGCTGCCTCCTGGAACCGATAGTCTTCACAGGCAGCACCTCCATGGTGATGGCCCCAGCTGTGTGCCACACATTGCCCACCTGATGCTATTATATAGGGGACCCTCACAGTGCAGGCACTGGCCCATCGCAAAACACTCAAAGCCTGTCTGCATTTTGCATAAGCTTCTTGGCCTTAGACAATCCCAGCTATTGGCACGGAGTAGTTAATGCCAATTGAATTCATCCTGATCCAAGTCATTATGACAATGAATGCTACCCTGAATTAATAATGGCACTTAGCAGGGTATTGTCTCGGCTCCCCTGCATAGCTCACACAGCATGACCAATTCCGCGCTGCCGAGGATTCACGAACGCCCTGCTTCATTTTGCAGTAATAATAGCCTTCCACTCAAAGAGATAAACAGTGTGCGAAGGATTTGCTGGCAAAATACAGCTTCAAATGAATTGCTAAAAATGGTTCAAAGAGGGTTATTTCCATCCGCTGTCCAGTCACCTGCAAACACTCTGATCTGCCTGGAAGGGAGCTCGGGCTGTGGCAGGGTCTCACTTTAATTACAGGACCTATGGCATGAGTGCACATGAAGTGCTGCCAGAAATACCTCAGCTAGCCACTGCACCAGAGCCAGTGTGAGCCACCCCCACCAGCCCCGGGTGACTCCCCATCAGAGGAGAGGTTTCAGAGTAGCAGTTGTTAGTCTATATCTGCAAAAGAACAGGAGTACTTGTGGCACCTTAGAGACTAACGCATTTATTTGAGCATACGTTTTCGTGGGCTACAGCTCACTTCATCAGAGGAGACAGTCACTCCACACAGCCCTGTCTAGAGGGGGGTAGGGGGGCATTGATTTGTGCAGAGGGTGGGGCTGGGAGCAGAAGCTTCTGGAGCAGCAGGACTCCACACACTTCCTTGGTGTCCTGAATGCCAAGGAACCTGAGAACTTGGGTTTGCAGCTGTGACCAGGAAACGCCGCTGACTCCCTGTTCGAAACCCTGCGTTCCCTGCAAACGGGGGCATGCAAGGGCTGAGCCAGCCAGCGGGGCAGGTTCTCAGGCCTGCTAGAGTCTGGAGGGAAATGGTTGTCTTGTGAAATGTCCCTAGTCCTCAGTCAGCCAAACCCTTTGAACAGCTCATGAAAAGCCAGAGCGAGCAGCCCACTCCAGACTATCCAATAGCACTGGGGTGGGGCCCTCCTCCAGCATGTGGGCAACCCAAGGGCAAGTTCTCAGTCTGAACCAGGCAGAGCAGGGGCTTTGAGCCCACGGCTGCCACATCCCAGGGGAGGGCCCGAACTGCTGGGCTATTGGCTATTTGGGTATGGCTCTCTGGGGCGAACTGCTGGGCTATTGGCTATTTGGGGACGGCTCTCTGGGGCGAACTGCTGGGCTATTGGCTATTTGGGGATGGCTCTCTAGTTGGGACCAGAAATTCCATCCCAGAGCAGAGCCTCTTGTAGGCATATGCTCTAGTCAAACTGAGCCTTTCCTCCAGGAGGTGTCAATGAATTGGCATTTCCTGACCAAAAAACACTTTCATGAAAAATCCCTGAGCATCCCTCCTCCTAGCCTGCTCGGGGGCTGGGGGGGGCAGGAAGCTCCCTGCCAAGCACCCCCACAGCCAGCACCTTTCCTTTGCAGGCAGGAGCTGCTGTAGCCTGACGCTGAAGTAATGCAGCCCAGGGCGTATCTCCACCCTGTGCCACCCGCTCTCTGAGAGGCGCTGACCCACTGGGTGCCCCCCTCAGTTCCCTACTAGCAGATTGTCCATCTCAGGATCCTAGACCAGCCAGTGTGGCATTTACCAGGACCAGAGAATCTGGCCCAGTACATCCTCAGTCAACGTCCAAACACCCACCCACGTGAGCTTTTACTGTTGGGACAAGCTGCAGCCAACTTGCCCCTCCCCCACAAGCCCCACTGGCTTCCTAGACCCCTCCCTGGCCACCCAGCATAGTCTGTTATGTTTTCCCACTAACACTGTAGGACCCACACACACACACACACACAATGCAGGAAGCTGCGGCCCTTTAATAGGATGCACCTTTCCTGCTGCTCCTGACTGGGATGAGGTCTCATCAGAATGCAGAGCAGTGTTTGTTTCTTTTCCCTCCAATCAGTTTACAGCGAGCAGTTGTCAAACACTTCCATTATCCCAGGTATAATGAACCTCCCTCGTCTCCTGAAGTCCCGTCCCTGTCACGTGAGCTGCTTGTGGGCAAGGAAAGCACTTTGCATGCAGATTATTTATCTGCTGTCAAACCGATCAAAATAATCTCCTCCCTCCTTAGGTTGGTGTTAGGACATTAGGAAGCGGGTTTGTGTGCGTGTGTGTGTGTGAGACACGCCTGGTTTTGTCCTTTGGAACTCATGGGCAGCAGGGGGACACATGCACTTTGACTTGGATGCTGAGCTGCCCAAGGAATGCACATGGCCACTTAGCACATGGCAAGCCAGGGGGTGTCTCGAGTTAGCGCCTAGACCTGCTACCCACTAACTGGCCGGGTGGCCCCACTGCTGTGCGCTGCACGTTCCCTGCTGCTGTTTCAAACGGGAGCACGTCACTGTGCACCACGGAACCTGTCAAGCGCAGTAGCTGGGTCCGCACGGCCGGTTAGTGTGCGGCAGATTAACCCCCTGGCTCGCCGTGCATGAAATCTGGGGGTAGATAACTCCCTAGATGTCAGCCCTGCCCTTGGCTTTGGCCCTAGCATACCTGCAAGTGGCCCATTTGCTCTGATATTCTGCTGTTGGCAGTAGCCTGTGCCTCAAACTTCAGAGAAAGACAAAACAGGGCACCTTGAGCAAACAATCCTTCCTGACCCCCTGTGCTGATCTGCATATGCCCTGAAGCCTGAGGTAGGATCTCCATTCCAGCCCCACATGTACAGCTCCAGATGCTATTTTCTCAGTGAAATAACTCCCGTGTAGTGATCGTTTTGTGACGAACGGGGCAGCTGGGGAAAACAAACCCAAGGGTTTAGCAGCACTGGAAGTGTGTGTCCTGTAAGGGAGTCACACTGACTTTCCAGCCACTGGAGCAGGGCAGCTTGGGGATAACTGATCCCATCAGAGCCCATACCAGCCCCTCCCCACCAAAGCAAGGTCTGCTGTAATTTCAAAAGGACAGCAGCTCAGTGCTGCTGAGGCAGGAGGTGTCACTTCCCCCAATAAAACATTAATCGTCACACTACAGCCCCAGGGGCTGGGAGACAACTCTGACAGCAAGCGGTCTTGATTAAAACAAGAACAGCAGCAAAAGGGAAGTGTGGTATTTAATAATGAGCTATGAGGAAATAGCAGGCCCCCAGCACAGGGATGGAGTGACAGCAGGAGCAGAAACCTAGGTTATTTTATGAATAACACAAAGCAAGTGTGATTCTCCTCATTTTCTAGCTGGGGAAACTGAGGCATAGAGTAGGGAAGGGGCTTGCCCATGGTCAGCCAGGTCAGTGGCTGTGCTGGGAATGGAACCCAGAGGGCAGATGATGCAGAAAAAGAGACAAAACTTGTGTCTTTAACATTAGACTCATTGCAAGAGCTGGGAGTCCTCAGGTCTCGCCACCTTCAGAATGGTGCCTGGTCCACATGCCCAGAGGGACTGGATGATGTGCTGTCACTGTGACCAGAGGTGGAGGCTGCCTAGCCCCTGGCCATGCCGTGGAAATGCTGCCAGCCTGCTGGAGCTGGCATTGGCAGGTGATTACAAGCCCTTTAGGCAGGGCAGGGGGGCCAGGGCACTTCCCTCAAGAACAGATCTGGGTCAGCAGCGTATTCTCTGGGCACTGGATCTCAGGGTTGGGCAGGTGCCTGTTCTCAATGCTCGGCTCCAAAGATACGGTCTTCTCTGAGGCTAGAACTCAGGACCTTCAAATTATGAGATTAACGAGCAGCCAACTGTGCTAAGGCGGCTCTGAAAAGAACAACACCTAAGGCAGCACCATCTGCCACCCAACATGGAACGTGAACCCCCAACCCTGAAATCAAGAGTTCCATGCTCACCTGAGCTAGCTGGGTAGGTGAACCGGCAGTGCAGGGCTGGATGCATGGATCACAAGGGGAGGTTCTGGGCTCTGGGCTATACAGGAGTTGGACTGAGTGATCCAAATGGCCCCTTCCGGCCTTAAAATCTACATATCCTTACCCATGGAGGGCAGTCTGGAAAAGCGGCTCCTCCGGCCCGAGGAGAGAGACTGATTAAAATAACAGATCAAAGAAAAGAAGTAAAGTTGAACAAGCCAAACAGAAGCCCTGGCTTGTGCCTGGCTGCTGGGAGCCCAAGGGGACCCGCATCTGAGCTCAGTTACACTGGTTAAATCCAGAGTCACTTCAGTGCAGCTGAAACCAGGATCCAGCCCAGGAGGTGAGTCCACTACAGCTGACTTAACTCTCATAACTGCCTTCCTGAGAGCCCTGGGGAGGGAGTTCATAGCGAGGTAGGGCCAGGGGGCCCTCCAGGGATCATCAAGTCCCGGCCCCTGTGCTAAGGTTTATCTTATCCCCAGTGACGGCTGGAGAAGCTGGGCCTGGGGCTCTCTGCTGAACAGCAGGAGAGTTAGAACCAGACCCTGCAGTCCCCACTCCCGCCCCAGCTCTCCCCAGGTGAAGGTGCAGGTTAAGTTGAGCAGTCTGGGACCGGCAGAGTAGACAGGTTCCCAGGGAGTATTTCCAGTGCTCCGGAGCTGTGGAAAGTTCTTCCACTAGGCGCGCAACGCAGGTGTCCTAGGGCACAGGGAAGCACTGAATTCATCTGGAAAGGCGCCCCCAAGGCTTCCTTCCCAGGATCCCCACAAACAACCCTGTCCTGAGTCAGAACAGAGCCGCACACAGACAGCTGCACTGCCCTGCATGCCCACTTGCAGGAAGTGTGGTCAGCTTGTGCCAGGGGGTGGGAACACTAATGGGAAAAGGGCCCCGGCCCAGCAGCATCACTCCTGGGAAAGGGGCCCCGGCCCAGCGGCGTCACTGACTTCCATAATTTTATCATGACCCTGCAGTCCCCACTCCTGCCCCAGCTCTCCCCAGGACGATGCAATTGTGACTCATCAAGGGGAACAGCTACTGCAGCAATTCCTGGGCCTTCCGCCAGCACCAGCCCTGGTGAAAGGGAATATCTCAGTGCAGCCGACACGGCAAGGGGGCAGCCTGGCTGGCAGGTGGGCGATGCCCAGTGGGGGGTGGGGAGGATCCTGTTGGCTGGTGTCCTAAGGCAGAGGTAATGCCTGACTCCGCTGGGCATGACTCCTTAGCCTCTTGTGGGTCCTGAGCTGGGGGACCACTGGACAAACGCTCCATGATTGGGCTGACGGGATTCACCTATGCAATGCAGCACTGCCAGGTTTACACATCAGACACCAGGACCTCAGAAATAAAGATCAGTTTAAATGTCAGGAGATTTTGATAAAATAATCAATTTGGGATTCTTACCCTTAGCCTGCTCATCTATATGCCTCTATAATGCACTCAGAGCCTATATCCAGTTTATCCTCACTACCAGGAGGGCTAGGAAATTACTTGACTTAAAATGGAAAATGAGTCTCACCTAATCACAAGGCTCCAGGAGCTGGGGCTTTAAGAAACACATCAGCTCTTGTGAGACTCATGATAAAATTATGAAAGTTAGTGACGCCACTGAGCCGGGGCCCCTTTCCCTGGATCGACGCCGCTGGGCTGGGGCCCCTTTCCCGGGAGCGATGCCGCTGGGCCGGGACCCCTTTCTCATTAGTGTTCCCACTCCCTGGCACAAGCTGGCCACACTTCCTGCAAGTGGGCATGCAGGGCAGTGCAGCTGTCTGTGTGCGGCTCTGTTCTGACTCAGGACAGGGTTGTTTGTGGGGATCCTGGGAAGGAAGCCTTGGGGGCGCCTTTCCAGATGAATTCAGTGCTTCCCTGTGCCCTAGGACACCTGCGTTGCGTGCCTAGTGGAAGAACTTTCCACAGCTCCGGAGCACTGGAAATACTCCCTGGGAACCTGTCTACTCTTCTGATCCCAGACTGCTCAACGTACCCTGCACATTCACCGGGCTTCACTGGGGCTTGGGCTGGGTTTTTAAGAAGTTCCCAGAGCATTTCCTTGTCTAGTTTATACACTTACTTCCAGCGACTGCCTACAAAACATCTGCTCTTCTCAGCATCAGAGTCTGGTCATTTACACATAGCATCTCCACCACTGCACACAAAACCGTGGATTCATACATCCATGGACTTTGAGGCCAAAGGGGACCAACAGATCATCTAGTCAGATCTCATGTGCAGGCCTATTCAGTGTCACACGGTTACACTTGTGTCAAGTCCAGTACTTTGTGATTGGCTCAAGTGTCCTTCAGAAAGGCGGCTAGTCTGGATTTGAAGACATCCCGAGATGGAGAACCTGTGATGGTGCCTTGGGAGTTGGTTCCACTGGTTAATCCCTGTAGCACAGCATGCCATTCCCATGTCACTCTCCTGTCACCGTCGCTGGTGGATGCAGTCAGGCCCAAGGTGTATACCAGAGCTGGCTGGAAATTTTCCAGTGGAAGTTTTCCAGTTAGAAATTGCTGATTCAATAAACTTTCACTTCACTCAGCTGCTGGTGTTTGACAAAGCTGTGAGCAACAGCAGAGAGAGGTACTGCATTATCCTTGGAGAAGGATCCCCCTAAAAAAAATAAATAAATCCCTGCCTCTGCTGTAGCTCACAGCTTTGTCAAAAACCAGCCTCTGAGTGAAGCTAACAAGAGTCTGGTTAGTTTCAGGCCTGCTGTTTCGTGGGGTGCAACTCTAAAACTGACAAGACTTATGTCAATTTCAGACACCGCTCAGTGGCTGCCTGGGCTCCCAAGTTCCCCAGCAACTCACTAGGGCTAGGCTTCTGCAGGAGCCTGGGAAGCTGGAGAGCGTATTTAATTTTGGAAACACCAAAACATTCCCGCTATGGGAACATTTTGGCTTTTCTGAACAGAAGTATTGTGGATTTCCAGGTCTGCAAAATATTTCAAATGTTTGGTTTTTCATCCTGAATTGAGATGAAAAAAAGTCCTCAAACTGGCAATCCGTTTCCCAGCCACTTGTAATGGGTATAGAGGGGCTGTGGGCTCAGTCACGCTGCCAGATGCTGGAGAGCATAGACCAGATTCCACAGTCCAGGCTGCATGGATCACCCTGGGCGTCACATAACTGCTGGTGCGTTATGGTGTGATATTCCCCAGGGGGATCCATGGTTGTGAGGCACTCACCGCTACCTGCCAGTAGTGTGAGGCACTCTTTTCTCTGCCGGCGGTGAATCAACTCCCTGAAACCCCCAGCTTCTGGCAGCACCACCACTGCCTTCCAGGCCCCCACAGGCCTCGCTCTCTCTGTACAAGCAGAGATAGGCATGCACCAACTCGCCAATACTTGGAACGTTCCCTGCAGTGTCCAGCCCCTTATCCACTGACCATTCACAGAATTACCAGGCCCGCTGTTCCCAAAAGGACAGTACATGCCAGCTGGTAAAAGTCAACTCAGGACCCGCACTTTGCTTAACACCACAGCACTGAGATTTATTTATAGTGAAAACAAGCAAACATTTATTATCACATGACAGAGACCCAACGGACAGTGAGCAACAATGTTAGAAACAAATGGTCACCTATAAAACAAAATCAGAGCACACTTTCCACTCTGGAGCCATCCTGTGTGGCAAAGACCATCTGAACAGGTTGCCTCAGAGTTGGGAAGCCCTTTTCTCTGAATTGACGCAGGAGGGTTGAGGAGAAGCTCGGCTGAGAAGCAGGAGCTAGTGAGGTGGCATTTCTGGGGCTGCTTAGCAGGCACCATTATTGATTAGGAGTGAGGTGGGAAAACTGCCCTGGACATAATGAACGGGACCTCAGCCCTTCACAAAACTCAGGGAAACTGGTGTCAGCCATTTCCTTAAAAAGAAACAAAGAGTCCTGTGGCACCCTGTAGACTAACAGATGTACTGGAGCATGAGCTTTTGTAGGTGAATATCCACTTCATCATACGCATGTTCTGCATCTGACGAAGTGGGTATTCACCTACGAAAGCTCATGCTCCAATACGTCTGTTAGTCTCTAAGGTGCCACAGGACTCTTTGTCGCTTTTTACAGATCCAGGCTAACATGGCTACCCCTCTGATACTGGACACCATTTCCTTATAGCTCCTTATCTCCATCACCCTCCTCCCACCGCCACGCAATGTATCATTGCTGCTGCTGTCTCTGCCCCTCCATATTCCGGCTGGGTGGTTGTGTGACACTATAGCACGTTCCACACTGCCGGTGCTACCATGCAGCAGAGAACATGAGGACGCGTTCCGCCTAGCGCATTATGGGTCCCTATCATACCTTTAGTCCCAAATTTGGACCTTAGCGTCCAAAATATGGGGGTTAGCATGGAAACCTCCAAGCTTGGTTACCAGCTTGGACCTGGTACTTGCTGCCACCACCCAAAAAATTAGAGTGTTTTGGGGCACTCTGGTCCCCCTGAAAAACCTTCCCTGGGGACCCCAAGACCCAAATCCCTTGAGTCTCACAACAAAGGGAAATAATCCTTTTTCCCTTCTCCCCCTCCAGGTGCTCCTGGAGAGATACACAGACACAAGCTCTGTGAATCCAAACAGAGTGACTCCCCCTCTCCGTTCCCAGTCCTGGAAACAAAAGCACTTTCCTCTTCACTCAGAGGGAATGCAAAATCAGGCTAGCAAATCCAACACACACAGATCTCCCCCTGATTTCTTCCTCCCACCAATTCCCTGGTGAGTACAGACCCAATTTCCCTGAAATTTCCCAGTAAAGAAAACTTTAACAGGTTTTAAAAAGAAAGCTTTATATAAAAAAGAAAGAAAAATACATACAAATGGTCTCTCTGTATTAAGGTGACAAAATACAGGGTTAATTGCTTAAAAGAAATATGAATAAACAGCCTTATTTAAAAAGAATACAAATCCAAGCACTCCAGCACTTATATTCATGCAAATACCAAAGAAAAGAAACCATATAATTTACTATCTGATCTCTTTGTCCTTACACTTAGAAACAGAAGATTAGAAAGCAGAAACTACTTCTCCAAAGCTCAGAGAAAGCAGGCAGACAGAAAACAAAGACCTCAGACACAAAATTCCCTCCACCCAAAGTTGAAAAAATCTGGTTTCCTGATTGATCCTCTGGTCAGGTGCTTCAGGTGAAAGAGACATTAACCCTTAGCTATCTGTTTATGACAGTCCCACAGGTAGAGCATGAACACCCCTCCCTGGCTCGCCCCACTGAAGGTGAGGTATGGGTGGGTGGCGTTACCAGCGAGAGCCACGAGCCACACTCCACGGCTGCAGAGTTCTACCCCCTGGGACAGTTGGACAGGTTCAGACCTTCCCCTGTGAGCCAGGCAGTCCATCCACATGCAGGGCTGAGCACACCCGTTAAATCAGGCTGCAACGGACCCACTTTCACACACAAGCCTGGGGGCTAAAGAGGCTCATTTACTGAGCACCTGGGTCGGGGTGGCTTGGTGCCGAGGCCTGATGTCAACACTCAGGCTGTGCCCAGCTGCCCAGAGCCTTTAGGGGTCAGCCCCACTGTGAGGCCACGGCGTTCTCAAGGAAGAACTAGAGACTCTGAGCAGCTAACCACCTCCCCGTGGTGAACAACTGCAGTAAGAGAAATCAGTGCCAGAGTCTTTCCCCTTCCAGACAACAAATCTCCAGCACTCGCTGGGGCTAGGACCTGCCAGGGGAACCGAAATGCCAGGAAACTCCCCATGACCCAGGGTCTGGCTTCGCTGCGAAGTTACTGTGGGATTTTACTCAAGACCGGAGCCCCTCCTCACTCAGAGCCCTCTGGCTGGAGTGCACTGGATGGTACCCCCAAGTCTGGCCAGGATAGCCCTGGGGATATCTGCTAATGCTGCCTTTGAAGCACTGCCTGGGTTCGGCCTGCTCGGGGGGGCAATCCGATCCGAGTCCCCGAAGCGACATAAGACGCCTTCCAAATCGAGCAGATGTGGGAAGTGAAATTCAACTTCAGATCGATCCAAGGTCAGTTAGAGGAAAGCTGAGTTCCAGGCGAAGCCTCCGGGAAGTACATGGTAACAGTCCCAGCCGGTGCAGAGCTCCAGCCGCTGCTGACCCAATTACTGCAGAACCCTGGGCGGCCGCACACTCATCTCGGGAGCTGGGTGAAGGAAGACTGCTCAGTGCTCCCTGCCAAGGCAGCCACCCACAACATGCCCTGCAGTGCTGGTAATACGCTGCCTTTGCCAGGCTTACGCAGCCCCCAGACTGTAAGCAGGGGCAGAGCCTGGGATGCCAGGCTAACTCCGAAGGGCTTCAAGGGGTGTTTTAGAAACACCCCAGGCAGAAACCAGGGTCTGGATCAGGACTCGTGACTATGTGGCCAATTGGGGAGATCAGCAGCTTCATGGAAAGCCAGCTACCCCTCTGTGCATCCTAGCCTCTCGTCAACCCACTTCCATGCCCTGCACCCCACTAACATGGCTCTTACAGCGCTCTCTAATGACCTCTTCCTGGCCTGTACTCCAGCCCCATCAGCGGTAATTGTCAGCTGCCTTTCACACTTCGCTCCATCCAGGCAGTTTTGTGACTGTTCTCCCCCTGCACCTCAGATCATTCCTTCAGTGTCTCGTTGGCATGGTTTTTCTTCTTCCCTCTTCCCTTTCCCTGGGAGGCCCACAGGGCTCTGCCCATGGCCCTCTCTGCCTCTCCCTCTGAGTGATCGCAGCCACCAAACTGGCTTTGAATTCTATCTTTATGCCAACATGCCTATTGCACTGTTACATGCCTGTACACGTGCTGCTGTCACAGCTCTGACTCCAGGGCACACTCCAGAGGGGTACTGTCACACACTCCGGAGGGGTACTGTCACACACTCTGGAAAGGGACACAGCGAGCAGCGTGGGGTCCATTGACATGGACAGTCATTGTTTGCTCTAGGGTTGCCAGCTCTCACCATTTTATTGTAAGTCTCACAAAATCTGATGTTTGCCTTAAAGCCCCAGCTCCAGGAATCCTGTGATTACATGAGAATCTCAACTTGCATTTTTTTTAAAAGTACATTTCTAGCCCTCCTGGTTGCAGGGAAACGCTAGAAAATGTGACCTGAGCACAGCCTACAAGCACAGAAGCCAGAAGGCAAAGCAACAGATCCAACAGTTACTACTTGTTAAAAACTACCTGGTTTGGGGGCTCTGATTCATGAGTTTTAAATGCTTGGGATTCGCCCGGCTGTGTGCTCTTGCTCTGACATCCGGCCTCCCTGGCATGACGGGGTCACACTCAGCTCCCCTACCCAGCAATGCAGGCTCCCTACAGGCTCTTGCCAAAGCGCAGCCTTCCCCAAAGCTTCATGTACAGGCTCAATCCAGCTTTCCCAGCCCCTGCTTCCATTTTGCGGGGCTGCTTAAGGGGGGAGCCTCTCACAGAGGGGAGCTGTCACTGCTGCCCACTGAATTATAAGCCACAAGGGAGCTGAAATGCACAGTGGCGTGAGTTTGGCACGACTGGTGGCCAAAAGCGGAGGGTGCCAGGCTGGGTGCCAGTTTGCAGGGGCCTGCTGCAGCTTCTGCTCACATCCAGCCAGCTCAGCCCCCTGACACTGCAGCTCTGGCAATGTTGGCCCCGCCTCATTGCTCATTTACCCTGGTCCAAGGATTTTATACTCCCATCTCCAAGAGGGAGGCCCCCTGCAAGCAGCATATTCTGTCCCTGAGTCCGCAAGCAAGGCTGCCTGGGACTCGCAGAAAGGCTTATGGGACTTTGGTCATTTTCAGAACAGTCGTAACTGACAATGGGCCTTGGAAACAAGGAAAATCAATGGAAATTGGAGCGTTGATCAATAGTACAAATAGCACAGAAGCACTGAGCAGGGTTTTCCTCCAGGGGCTTGCAAAAGCCCAGCACAGTGCTTGTCCACCCCCACCTCCCCACGGGATTGACAGGGGCTCTATTGTGATGACTACTGACCCAACAGCAGCCCCTTGCTCACTCCAGCTGCTTTGCTCCATGCTCACGATGAGCTGAGTTCTCACCATCAGGCACGACTACTGTGAGCTTGTGTCACTGACACGTGCCACGCTGCTCCTGACTTGGGCTAGCAGGCTGAGACTGGCCACAGTGGGAGCAGAAGCTGCAGCAGGCCCCTACAGATCGGCTGTGTGGGGAGGGATGGATGGATGGAAGGTGGAGTGTGGGGGTGAATGGATAAAAGGAAGGAAGGAGGCATGGGGGGCGGGGACGGATGGGCCCATGGATGGGGGTTGGGAGAGATTCTGACTCTAAAGCAAGACTCCTCTACAGGTGCTCCAGGTGTCCCGGGGGCAGGAAGAGGGGAGCAGGGAGGCAATCCCCGCTCTGTGCACTGGATCTCTCAGGGCAAACTGGGCAATTGGCCACAGCTGTCGTGGTGCCTAAGGGGCATGTAGCTACAGGCTCAGTGGGGTCCCGCTGCTTTATACAGCACTAGGAAAGCCAGGGCCACCTGAGACCCAGGCTGCCAGCCAGAGCTGGAGTTGGCCAACCCACAGCACCTACAAGGTGCCCTTCTTTCCCTTACGGATGTTAAGTAATAAGATAACTGAACGCCCAGTGGCACAACTCCGGGTTTGGCACACAGGCTCCCTGCACAGTGAAAACACTGCTGGCCGTGGGCCAAATCCACTCCTCTCAAGCCAGTCCCCACCCAGCTCTTCACTGCTGTCTGCAGGGCCCAGTGGGCAATGCTGGCCCAGACTGCTACACGCCTTGGGCCCGGGCATCTCCATAGGCCACGCCTCAGAGCTGGCGCGGGCTGCGTTCACGCCCCCGGGTTACTGGTACATCATCAGCACTGCTCTGGGCTGTGGGAAGCCTGCTCTGATCCCATCTTATTTCTCAAACCTGCTTTCTCGCGGCTCTCGATCACTGATGCCTGAAACGCTGTCATTTCCATTCCAGCTGGGTTTGATTTCAAACCCTCCTCATCTAACATTTCCCTGACAAACATTAGCGGAGGCTAATTTCCATGGCACAGTGATCCATCCCAAGCTGCTCATTACACAAGTGAACAAATAAATAACAGATACATTAAGCAGTGGGAAACAATCAAACAAATTAGCCAAGAGATGTGAAATAATTGCAGGCCCTGACAACCCATAACAAAAACAAGGGGGAGGAGGGCTGGGCACGCGTTCCCAAGGTCACTGGTTAGCTGCTCTGGGAGCTCATCTGTCTTCTGGCCCATTTCAGGCACCGAGCCGGGACCAGGACCAGCCCCGGCCCTGGCCCAAAAGAGACTAAACAAGAGCTGAAGCCTGAAACCCTGGTGTTTGTTTTCTAACCTACCCCCTCCTCGTGCGTCTCCACCAGGGGCAGCTCCAGGTACCAGTGCAGCAAGCGCATGCCTGGGGCAGCAAGCCGCGGGGGGCAGCGTGCCAGTCCCTGTGAGGGCAGTCATCAGGCAGCCTTTGGCAGCGCGCCTGCGAGAGGGTAGCTGGTAATGCAGATTCAGCAGCATGCCTGCAGGAGGTCTGCCAGTCCCGCAGCTTTGGCAACAATTCAGAGGCGGGTACACCGAAGGCGTGGGACTGACAGATCAACCGCAGAACCGCCGCCAAATCCGCGTGACCAGCGGACAGTCCAGAGGCCGAAGGCCACCTGCCTGCTATGCTTGGGGAGGCAAAAAAGCTAGAGCTGCCCCTGGTCTCCTTACAGCACCTCAGGCTACAAACTCAGCACGTTTCACACACCAAGCAGAAAGTGACGGGGGGGGGAGGAGGGGGCGGTTTCATAGAGGGTGTGTGGTGGGGCTGGTACACCACATCAACCTCTGGAGGAGGGATGAAGAGGTGTTATGGCCCCGCAGCTGAGTCTGAATGACTGCCCTCGTCTCAGGGCAGTGGCCCTCCTATGCCAGGCTGTGTGGCTCAATGGCCAGAGTCCAGATAGCAGCTTCTCCCTCAGGGCTGGGTGGCCTGGGGCCAGAGTCAATTGGGCTGCCCTCTTTGTCAGGGCTGCATGGCCTAGTCCAGTGGCTGGATTTGTTGGAGGGATGGGTGGCCCTGTGCCCTAATGCCAGGTGCTGGAGTCGCAGCAGCCACACGTGGTTTTAAACATGCATCTTTGAGCTCCTGTATAGTCTTATGTGACTCTAAAACTGGTTACCACAAAAATGTCGCTGTTTCTGCTCGGGATCCAAGCAGAGCTAGGCCGAGACAGACACGGATAGAAGACAGGTCTTGTGGGACGTGCTGGAGATGGCACCTCCGCTATGGCTTAGTAATGAGCCAACTCCTGAGAAAGCTGCCAGAGGAGACAGAAAACTGCTGGTCACAGTCAGGCCCCGTGGCACCCTTGGCCAGCCAGGATACTGGGCACAGAACCCGGCCCCGATTCCAGCTGGGGCGATTCCATTCCACCAGCCTCTGCCCCGCTGCAGTCCCGGGCTTCTCGCTCACCTCCCACCCCAAATGTTATGCAGTGTTGCTGTGCCAAGTCAACCAGCTGCTAGGCTCTCTTTCAGAGGTGGCTGCCCTTCAGCGATGGGGGAGGTGACTTCTGTATGCAATGGCCACATCCTCAGCCCCAAAGCTGGCTCAACCAGCCCCGTGGGGGCTGGAGAAAACAGGAGGTGTCCAGGACAAAGACAGTCCCAGCTGCTGCAGTGGACCCTGGGGCCGGGGGCTGCCACACCCGGGAGCTGCTCTGGTTCCTGCCGAGGTTTGGGCTGCTGAAGATCCAGGGCTCCTGGAGACCCCTCTGCTAGCCTTGTACCGAGCCTGAGACCTGGCAGATGTAACTCAGTGCAGTGAGAGGGGCTGGACCCTTCGACCCCGCTGAGGATTTGGCCCATTGATTGGGATGTGCTCTGGCCCCTTTGGGGTGCTCAGGGCTGTAGAAATGAGGGATCTCCCACACTGACCAAGAAAGCCGGGCTGCCTGCCGAACGCAGCTTCACACCCTTCCCTCCCCCCTGCCACAAGGTCTAGCAGGGGGCAAGGCCTTGTCATGCCAGCCCAGCCCCTTAGGAACCTGGTGTCCAATCCTTGGGGCCCAGTTCAGAACGCTGCTGCTCTAGGGACGATTAATGTCCCTTCCTGTCAGACACCAGCTGCCTCCTCAGACCCTTGTCCGCCTCCCACACTGCTCTGCCTCCCACACTGCTCTGCCCCACTCCTGCTCCTCTCCCCAGCCACCTGCTCCAAGTCCCATCCCCGGCTCAGCAGCAGGAGCCTTGCAAGGGCACTGCTCCCTCGGCAACACAGCTTGCAGGTGCAGGCCCTGGCTCGCTCTGCCTTCTGCTCCCGCTCGAGTGCAGCCTGCTGCTCAGCACAGAAAGCACCAGGGAAGCATTTTGCCATGATACTAGTCAAGCAATCCCTGTGCTTCTGTGTCACTGGGGCCACCGAGCGGGCTGGTCGATGGCTCTTTAAAGGCTCTCCCTGCTGCTCACCAAGCAGGAGGCCCCTGCACTGCAGGGCGGCCTCCCCATCCAAGCCCACCTGCTTTGAGAGCCCTGCTGGATACGGAGGGGCCGAAGCAGAGGCTGGAACTTGGGGGCAGTTGGGGGAGCTGATGGCTTTGCTGGGGAGACAGTGCCATCTATTGGCCACCAGCCACCGAGCGTGGGCAAACCTGCCACACTGCCCCACACTGACAGGAGCCGCATAGGGGGAGCAGGGGGAGTGGGGCAAGGGGAGGGGAGAGCTTCTCTTTCCTCTCTCCCCCTTCCTCCGTCTGCCTTTTGTTCCCCTCTAGTTAGGGATGTGTGGGGAACGCCCCATCACAGGAATGGCACTGGGGGCTGTAGCACCATCAAACCCCACAAATCATGCAGTGTTGGACTGGTACAGCTCTTGGCTGGGAGACTTCCAAAGATCACCCGGGGTGTTTGAGGGAGTGATGTGGGGGAATCACTAGGGGGCGCTCTCCTCTCTGTGGCAGTGTTGGAAAGTTCACCCCGACTGCAGTGGGGCCCAGATTTCACGACCTCTGACTCCTTCCCAAACAAAGCCCCATTCTCCTTCTATTGTTTATCACGTGCCCGCATCCCCACCCAGGGATCCGGTTCCCTAACGTCGGGCTCCGCACACCCAGAACAGGACAGTACCCGCCATAACAAGGGTTCATTCTAAGCAGCCAAGCAGGCAGGGACAGACAGGCAGCAAATGTCACAAGAGGCTGTTGCCAGCTCTGGGGAGGCTAGCGCCAGTCTCACAGTATTTGCTGTTTCCCATCAAGCCCCAGCTCCCGTAGCCCTGGGATTGTGGGAGAATCTCAGTTTGCATTGTCTCTGTCTCTCCTGGGTTCAGAGAAGAGCTTGGAAAGATGGCTCAGGAGGGCCCAGCGCAGGCAGCAGAGACAGCCCCCGAGGCAGGTTGTTTACAGTCTCCTGGTTAGTTTGGGGCCTGGTTGGTGACTGGAAGGCCTGGGGCTGGCCACACTGGCTCTGGGCTCAAAACACACAGGCTGAGGCACCACCCTTCGGCATAGGGGACGGGCCAGACCTCTCCCCAGCAATTCCACTCTCTTGTAAATCCCCATGGACCAAGGGAAGCAGGAGCTCAAGGTAGGGCCACATAGAGGAGATGCCAGGATCTTTAGCCTCCACTACCCTGTGCCAGCATAGGGACCAATCTCTATCTGCCCCTTGGCACCAGTAAATCGCACAGAAGGTGAAGGCAACAGGTACTCCGGCTGCTTCTTGCCCAAGCAGTCAGAGGGGATGGTTGAAGCACTGGAGAGATCTGAGTCGCTGTCCCGGTTCTGAGGATGGGCATGCACTGAGATCTGGGGGTTATACTGAAGGTCGGCGTGCTCCAGCACATCTGATCCCAGCACACTGGAGAAAAAGAAACTGGGGGCTAGAGATCATGAGTATCTAGTGCTAAGAGCTAAGGTGGGAGAATGATTGAAGCCCACAAACACCAATGGGAAGGTAGGTATCCGTGCCCTCCAGGATGCAAACCCACAGACATTAGTGGGAGAGTGCCGCGAATCCACATACACCAGTGGGAAGGTGCCACAAACCCAGAGACATTGGTGAGAGGGTGACATGAATCCACAGACACCAATTGGAGGGTGATACAATACCAGTGGGACGGTGACACAAACCCACAGACACTGGTGAGAGGGTGACAGAGAAACCAGTGGGAGGGTGACACAAACCCACAGACACCAATGGGAAGATGACACAAACCCACAGACACCAGTGGGAGGGTGATGCAAACCCACAGACACCGGTGGGAGGGTGACACAAGCCCACAGACACTGGTGAGAGGGTGATACGAACCCCAAACATAGGCAGGAGAGTGACACACCTGTGTGGGACGGTGGGCAGACAGCCCTGCTGCCAGGCCAGCAAAGCCAGCCTGGGCCCAGAGAGGGAAGCTGGGCTCTTTCCTAGTGCGCTGGCACCAGTAACGAAAGGTTTGCAGGCCCCGTCCTGCCCTCACTGACCCCTGAGCAGTGGTAACTGAAGGGAGCTGGGTGAGTGGCTCTGCTGATGCTGCAGCAGAGCAAATGGAGCTAAAGATGGATGCTGACTGCACACAGGGAGATGAGTGGGGCAGTGGGTGGAGGAGCCATTTTCACAGTCACGAGCAGAGCACAGCTCGCTCTGGACAACACGCAGCAGTGTCTGAGCAGCTAGTCAAGGTTGCTTGCACCCAGCAACAAAAATCTACAGGGCTTTTTCCTTCCAAATTGCAGATCTCTGTGGGAAATGAACTGAGCTGAGCTGAACGCCCTCACACGATCTCTCTTTGCTGCTTGGTATCAGTGTATTGATCTCTATGTACAGGAAAACTGCTGCCAGCTGGCTGATCCACCATGGCCTTGCCTTTCCATCTGCAGCCATTGAAACCCAGGCTGGGGGAGTGCTAGCTCAGAAGGGGAGGGGCTGAGGCACATGCTGCACTGGTGCAAACGACACGAGGTCCAGGCAAGGAATCAGAGCTGAGTTTGGAGTCAAATTGGTGGGAGGTGCAGAGAGGCAAAGACAGGAAAGCCCCACAGCCAGAATGGCTCCATCATTGATGCTGCTCTCAGCTGATCTTCAGCACCCTATATGTGCAGGTCGGTGCTATTCCCCACGGCACCGGTGCATTGAAAAACGCCAGGGAAGGCTGCTGGGGAAAAGCAAGGGGCCGGGGTGAGGGCCAGGTGGCTGGGAGGCAAGGCAGCCAGTGGGAGGGCAAGGCAGCGGAGCAGCACCCAGACTGCAAATCAAGCCACAAGACGGAAACTCAGAAAAGGCAGAGACTCGACTGCTTTTGAAAATGAGGTTTGAGCAAAACAGCCCGGCACACTGGCAGTAATGAACTCCTGCAGGCTGCATCTCCTCACTCACCAAAGGGCGAAGGCTCTGGGCCCTGGGTATCAGGTTCTTGCATGCGTTTCTAACTGTGCACATCTGAGATTGTGCAAGCAGATCACAACTGTGCACACGTGGCGGGATGATGGTGTAGAGCTGGGATCGTGCTCACATGTCAGGATTGTGCACATTAAGAAATTTGCTGAACGGCTATGCATTGCTTCTGTAAGCAGAGTCAGGATGAGCTATAATCTGACATCTGGTGGTGAATTATGGGGAGTGTGGAAAGGAATGTTAGGTATTTGCATTAGCACACCCACCCCACCTAGCATAGCCCACGGCAGCCTGGGATGCTTATTTTGACAGCTCTGGGATCCCCAATTTCTTTGTTATTAGGGCAGGAGGAATAAAGTGTTGTCACCCTGATTATGTGAATGAGGAACTATGAGACTGCTTTATCACAGAGATGTCTCAATATCAATTAAGTAGCACTTGCTGGACAAGGGACATGGGTGCCAAAACCCATTGAATTGAGAGAGGTTGGGGGCTGGTGTGTGTACCTGATGGTATCGATCCCCTTTTGAGGTCCTGGAACACCAATTGCATATCCTCCTCTCTCCATTGTTGAAGAGTAGAGCTAATTTTGATTCCATTAGGAGTCCATCTAGAGGCTGCTGAGCTGAATTCACATTGGGCCAGTAGTGCACCAGCACTGGGGCTCCTCTACTACAACCTGAAATCACTAAGAGCTGAAATCCCTAAAAGAGCTAAGCTTACTGAGCTGAGATCACTGAGTGCTGTGTTAACTAGTAGGGGAGCCTGAAGATCTATGGCTAAGCAGCTGGCAGAGCGGAGCAGTTTGCAGCATGTTGGAGCAGCCCATGGAACAGTGAGCAGAGTGGAGCGGTTTGCAGGGACGGCTGGAGTGACTGACAGGTCGGCTGGAGGAGCGGCACAGCTGGTGTAGTGGAGCTGGTCATGGTGAAGGCTGCAGCAGAACTCCATGGAGAGGCAGAGCAGTTGGCCCTGGCCCATGTAAGGTGCCCCTTGACACCCTGTGTGTGTGTGCCCCGCCCCATTTCCACCCAGGCTGGAGGGGTAAAACTCTGCAGATAAACTTTTGAACTCTGGGGTGGCACTGACCAGAGACTTTTGGGTTGTTGGACTTTGGGGTGATTGGACTTAAGACCCTAAGAGGGAAAGGACAGTGCCAAATGTACTTGGAGGTGGGTTTTTGTTTATGGTTTGTGTTATAATCCTGTTTGTGGTGTTTCTCCAACATGATGCCGCATTGTTTCCCTCCTTTATTAAAAGGATTTTGCTACACTCCTCCTCCGTGCTTGCGAGAGGGGAAGTATTGCCTCCTAGAGGCGCCCGGGGGGGTGGTATGTAATTGTCCCAGGTCACTGGGTGGGGGCTCGAGCCGGTTTTGCATTGTGTTATTGAAACGGAACCCCTGGATACTGAACCCAGCCCTTGTTGCTGCCAACTCAGAGGGGCAGAAGGGTTATACTTCTAAAGGATCCTGCACCATCTGGCAGGCAAGTAACAAAGCTAATCTGGAGCTGGTCCTCTGGCCCAGCCGGAGGCAAAACCTCCCTGCCTGCAATGGACATTCTGGCTGGGAATGGACAGGAGAGTTAGGACCGTGCTACCAGTTTTCAAAAGAGGAAAGACGAGTGATCCTGCCTGGCCATGCCCGCCGGCTCTGCTGCTGAGTCAGACCATGGAGCAAATAGAATCAGAGAACCAGAGGGTTAGAAGGGACCACAAGGGTCATCTAGCCACGGTGCAGGCTTTGTTGTGTCTAAGGCCGGTGACTCTCCAGCCTCCTTTCGAAAATCTCCAGTGAAGGAACTTCCACGACCTCCCAAGGCGTCTGCTCCATTGTCCGGCTGTCTTAGTTAGGACTTTTTTCCTGAGATTTAATCTAAATCTGCTCTGCTGGAGTTTGAACTCATCACCTCTTATCCTGCCCTCTGTGGCAAGCTTTATGGCAGCCTTTCAAATACCTGAAGACCATTATCGTGTCCCCCCCTTACTGAAGAGACCCAGTTCCACCCTTTGCTCGTATGGCTGCATTCCATCCCCTTGACTAGCTTTGTCAGAAAGATGGTCAGTGAAGGTGTCTATGCAGCCCCCAGCAGCGATCCTCCCAGCCCAGGTTGACAGACTAGTGGGGCTGTCAGCGCTCTTGACACAGCTGTGCAGACAGCTCTCAAGCACACCCGCCACCCCAGCCTTCAGAGCCCGAGCACCAGCCTGATCCGGAACTTCCGAGCACGACCTACGCCACTAGTATGAGCGGCTCGTGCAAGCCCCACTGTCGCCCCAGGCTGCAGGGACTGTGCAGATGTACCTTGAGTGCCTGGCCCTGAGTCAGCATCCACACACACGGCTCCTGCTCCCAGGGACAGGTCTCCCAAGCCAGCTGCTCCATGACTGAGAGCTGTGGGGAGAGAACAAGAGGCTTGCAGTGCAACACGGCAGCAAAGGAGAAAGCAAGAAAGAAAAGACACAATGGGAACTAGCAGCAGAGCTCCTTGCTTGAAATAAACATGGAGCCCACTCAACCCAGAGCCAAGCTGACAGCCCCCTGGGCAGCGGTGCCAGGGAAGTGAGAAGGAGAAAATCGTCCACCTGCAGCTGCCAGTGCTTCATCTGGAAAGTCTCTGCTGAAGCCACCTTGGCCTGTCCTGCCCCTGTTGCAGAGCAGATATCTCAGGCCCTCTCCGCCCTGGATGGACTAGCACAGAGGAGAGGAATGGCCCCCAGCCCTAGGGCTGCCCCAGGGGAGCGCAGGGGCATTCGCTCGGCCAGCCTGTGCGAACAGGCAGCAGCACCACGGCCCCATCCAGCCCCCTCGCCCCCCGTGAGGCAGAGGGGCCCGAGGCAGGAATCCACACAAACAATGACAAGAAGCTGCAACAAACAGACCCATGAAAGGCAAGTGAGGGACACGCAGCAAAGTGAACAGCAGTAAATAGAGACAGAGATGAAGAGACCAAGAATCAAAGGCAGAAGAACAGAGGGAGGTGGGGGCGGGGACCAACAGCCGGCTCCTCGAAGAGCTGAGGAGCGAGAGATGAAAGGGGGCGAAGAGCATTTGAAGGAGAAACGAGAGGGAGAGAGAAGGGGGAGGGAGGGCACCGAGCCTGGCCACAGGTTTAGCATTCAGATCCCCATTATGCCGAATGGGCACAGCAACCGCACGGTGACAAGTCTGCTCCAGGAATGCCCAGAGCTGGGCAGCAAGACCCCCGCCCCGGAGCAGCATGACATGTCCTGTGAGCCATCAGAGGGCATGGTGCCCAGAGGGGTCTTGGGTGCATTGACAAACCGGGCGCGCTGTAACGAGGGGCCCGTGGGTGACACCTGCATCCTGGGGTCTGAGCCGAGGGGAGGGGAAGGGAGGGCCATGCTGCACCGAACAGCTGAGGGAACTACTTGTGCAGGGGAGGTGGCACTGAGATTCAGGACTACACCAACCTTGCACCCTCCGGATCCCGGGCTACTCTGGGGGCTGAAACAGCCCCTGGTGGAAGTTAGAGAAGCCCCTCGCTGCTCTAATCCATGGCAGCCTGGCCCAGGTGCCAGTGGCCTGCGGTGAAGCCCAGAGTCTCACAGACCCATGCACTGTGGGCCCCTGGCCTCCTGCCTCCGGGATCCACCCCAGCATGCCCCTTTGTCACGGAGTCCCCGGGCGATGCTCCGGAACTGCTCCCCACCAAGCCAGTCAGGACTTTGGGGAGCCTCCTCTCCCTTGGAGCAGACTTGTTCAGGGCAAGAAGCTCACACGTCTTCACCTCCTGGGTCTCTCCTTGGAGCATTCAGCATCCTCTGCCCCTCCGTGCGCTTCCCACAGCGAGTTCACCCCAGCGGGGTCCTGGGGAAGCCACCGGGTCCTGCACCCCCACTTTGCAGTCAGACGTGACTCTCAGCCAGCCAGTAACACAGAGGTTTATTCAATGACAGGAACAGGGTCTAAAACAGAGCTTGTAGGTACAGAGAACCGGACCCCTCGGCCGGGTCCATTCTGGGGGTCAGTGAGCCAGACCCCCACGTCTGCCCTCAGCCAGCTCCAGACTAACAACCCCTCCCCGTGCCTCCTCTCTGCTCAGCCCCTTTCCCGGGCCAGGAGGTCATCTGATCCCTTTGTCTCCAACACCTTCAGCTGGCATCTTTGCAGAGCAGGGGCCCAGGCCATCAGTTGCTAGGAGACAGAGTGTCAGGCATTTAGGTGCACTGTCCCTTTGCTCTGCCAGATACTTAAGAACTGCTATGGGGACACTGAGGCACCAACACAGTATTCAGAGCAAACATTAAGAACATTCCTAGTTCGTCACACCCTTACACCAGGGCTCGCAAGTGGGCAGTGCAGGGCTCCTAACAGGCCAGCTCTGAGGGAGCTTTCCCCTGCCAGCTGCAGTGCATTGCTAGCCTCTTGACATGGCAGAGCAGGGACGCAGTCACAAAGCCCCAAAGGTCTCTGGGTGCAGAATGCCACGGAGTTCACACTGCATGGGACGTAGGCATGTGTGGTGGGGCTAGTTAACCATCGGGTGAGGTGTCTGCAAGCCCCATAGGCTGGAGCTGCCAGCCAGGCAGCGTCTGTCTCTAGGACTCTGTGTGTGGGGTTGGGGCTGGAGTCCAGCAACCCTCTGGAGCAGAACTCTCTGCCATGAGCAGGGCCAAAAGCAGCTGCCCGAGCAGCAACCTCTGCAGATCACTTGGCAGTTGCTCACTGGAGAAGGGCATCCATGGAAGGTCCCATTGCTCCTCTGTCCTCGCTGATGCAGACTTGGGCTGGAGTCTGGAGGCCAGGCTTGCGCGTGGCTGGAGAGGCTTCAGCAGATCTCTCGCAGCCAGGGCAGGGCAGGGCAGGGCTGGGGTGTCAGGAGCTGGCCTCGCCTCTCAGGTCTCACCTGGCTTGGTGTATTTTCAGTTTCCACTCTCAGATTTTGGTGCAGTACTGGGCTGGTAGAGATCGTTTGTGCTGTTCTCAGCGAATGTGATTTACCAGCTCCCCACTGGGGAAGCAACTAGAAAGAGCCTATTAGAGCGGCAGGGTCGTTTACTTTCTTTGCCACCATTAAGGGCTTGGCCTCTGCAGAGTCAGCCTGGGCTTGTGCTTAGGTATTCCCAGAACTTCCCCCTCCCCCTTTCCGCACACGAAGTCCTCCGCCCTGAGTGGGATCTATGTTACACCAGAGCCCAGGTGCTGCCGTCTTTTAGGCTGGGCACCTGCCCACTCTGCATGGGACATGCTCACTGGCTCCCAGCGCCCTGCACAGGCAGCGCCTCCCCAGTGAGGACACGGGAACCTGGGCAGGGGTTTGCAGTGTGGCTGCCTAGCCCAGGGGCTCGGACCTGGCTGCCTGGCTAGCTCTGCAGTGAGACAGACCCTGCCATCGCCAGTTCCTTGGGGAGAAGGTTCTAGGGACGAGGACACACCCTTCCCCAGGCCCAGATTGTTCCACCTTGCACACCGTCCCACCCAGCCCCTCTTGTCTGCCCACCCCAGGGGCCTGCGAGGGGCTCCCTACCCATGTTAGTCCTGTGCCCCCCCACATGCTGGGGCTCTGCCTCCCACCCAGACTAGTGTTTCTTAGTCACTCGCTTCAGCAGACAGCCCTGCGGATCGCTGCTTCCTCTCGCAGCCACGTGGGTTTGATCCTTTGCCTGGTCTGTGTGGTGCCTTCTGGGCTCACTCAGCAAACACGCTTCCTAGTGCCCCTGTGCCCGTGTCAGTGTGTGCTGATGTTCTGTCACCCGCCGGGGCTCTGCTGCGACTGTGTGTTCACACGCCCCTGGGAGCTCCCGTGCTCCGTTGGCAATTATCCTGGTGTCCCCCACCCTGCACCCAGCCCTCCGCGGAGAGGGTGGCAGTGGGCTGGAAGGTCATTCCCCTGGGCAGGGAGGAGAACGCTGCCAGCGCTGTTGGCTCTCCAGCTGCTGGGCGATGGCCATGTCCAGATCGCTTTCCCCAGCCAGATCTGGGCTGCACTCCACCCAGACCTTACTCCCATCAGCCCTGCTTTGGTCACTGCTCAGGGGCTCACATCACTGGGCCAGAGCTGCTGCGGGATGTGGCAGCCTGCTCATCAGGCAGAGGATCTGGGCCGCAGTTCCACACAGCTCCCAGCCGCCCCCCCCGTCCACAATCTGAACTGCGCCAAAGAAACAACTATACACGCTCATACTCCACACGTTTCACCTCCTCCCCCTCGTGTCCCACCCTGATACCAAATGGCGGGACTATCCACATCTGTGGAGGGTGAGAAACCCCACCGGCCAGCCTCTGTTCCACCCTGGTCCCACGGCCCACCAGGGACATCGGTTGATGGCTTCTCCATTGAGCCGTGAGCACGGACGTGTACCTGGCGTGGTTCACCCCCATCACCAAAGCCTGCCCCTTCTGCAACGTGAGGGGGAACCTGGCGCATGCTTACCGCAAATGCGCCAGGTTGCAGCCCCTATTCCAGCTCCTCCAGAGCCTCCTGTTGAGGTTTTGGCTGCACTTTTCCCCAGACCTGTTTATAGTCACACACCCTGTCCATGGTCCCACATGTCAACCTCCTCCTGGCCCTGGCCAAAAAGCCCATCGACAACACCAGGAGGATGTTAGACAAGGGGTGCTCTGCGACTGTGGGGCCTATTTCTGCTCCTCCTGGTCTCACGCATCCAGGCAGAGTTCCTCTGGGCGGCGTCCGCAGGGTCCCTAGCCAGCTCTGAGGAGCAGTGGGCACTGTCTGGGATTCTCTGCTCGGCATTCCCTTCTGGATCGCTAGTTTTGAACCTGTGACCACCACTCCTGACCCTGTTGTTCATTAGTTGTCCCCGGCATTCAGCTGGTTCCCAGGTCCGGTGGTCTCTCCCACAAGGCTGGGGGAGGGGCCTTTAGACGTGGGCAGGCTTGCACCCGCCCACCTCCGAGGATTTCCAGTAAGGCCTGGCCCATGGGGTGGAATTGAGGGGTTTCCTTTTTCCCTTAAAAGCCCTGGATGATTTGGCACCTTCCTGCCTAGGAGACAGCCCTTTCCCCAGGCCACACTGCCCCAGCTGGCATCTGCAGAGGCCCCTGGGCTGGAGCCCTCCATTTGACACAGGCCGGGAGGTGACCAAGGGGGCATTCTCAGCTTTCCCCCAGACACCTCCCAGGGGTGCTGCCAGAGGGGGTGCGGTCAGTTCTGTTGGCGTGAGCTCAACTGTTCTTTAATCTGTGGCTAAGGTGCCAGCACATTAGCCAGGCCCCTAAGCAAGAGAGAGTCTGGTGTGATGGGTCAGTAATTAACGGGATGCTGGAAATCTGCAGCTGGCCTTTGGTACCCAGGCGATGGGCAGAGGTTAGCTAGCTACCGAACGCCGGTACAGCCTGTGCCCACACGTGGGGGACCAGGAAAGCCTTTGCCGAGGGCGTCTCTGCGCTCGGCACCCACGTCACATAGGGCAGGAGGGGAAGGTTGAGGTCCCTAGTTTAAGGAGTGTTGAAGAGGCCAGGACAGGTCCCTGCTCTGCCACGTGAACATGGTTTTGTGGCTGAGGCAATGCTGCCACTTGGTGGGCATCATGCAAACCACCAGTTAGTTCCCATTGTGCCTCGCACAGCAGGAAACGCAGCGCACCAGCCAATTTACTGCCGCGCTGTGGCCTTCAGACACGATTTCCCCAGCCGCTCCACCGGGAGGAAAGCGCTGGGGTGAGAGTCGGGGGCTAGTTTACATATTGTTAATCACATTCTCATTGGAACGGAGCCAAAGCCTCCCTGGGCGAACACGGGAAACAAATGACTCCTGCAGGTGTCCAGAAAAATTGGCTCCGGAAGTGGCTATCGTGGTGCCCGTATTGATAAGAGTGCCACACCACATATATAATCCACCGCCCTGCGGCTCCCCACACAGGCACCCCCCTGCTCATCCTAGGCCCCTCCTCTGTCTCCCCACAGCCCGCCCCCCATTTCTGTCTCATTTACAGCATCCCAGCCCCCTCCCTGGCACTCCACACTACCCGCAGACTGACTCCGTGGCACAGTTGGAGTCATGTGCAATCACCGCACTGACCAGCCTCACCAGGAGATGGCAGCAGAAAGCCCCCATAACCCAGTGCTACTGCCCATGCACATGGCCACACAGTCAAGCAGACCAGGCTGGAGGGCATGGGAGTCCTGAGACAGGCCTGGACAATGGGAGGTGACAGGCGGAGGAGAGCCATTAGGGGCTGCCTCATACCCGGGTGTGCTGCTGGGCACCAGGACAGAGTAGCAGGTACTATGAGGTTGTTCGGAAAATGTTTAAACTTGCTTCTGATCAGGCAATAAAGAAAGGAGGCTCCATTGTCCGGAGGTTGCCCAGACGTGGCCAGAGCCCCAGAGCCCCACCCTGCACAGAGAGTTGCACCATCTGGCCTGCAACATCTCACAGCGAAGGGAACTAGATTTGCCACTTCAAAGAGCAGCAGCGAGGGCAGCACAAGTTGTTTTGTCAAGTCGGCAATAGCAGGTAGCAAGAGCTGCGCTCAGAGTGTCACAGGACCCAGCCAGGGAAGTGGACGTGTACACGGCTGGTAAGTTGATCAAAGGCTGCGTTCGAACGCCTGCAGCACCACTTCTCTAGTCTCAGCAAAGGACATGGAAAAAGAATGGAATAAAAATCAGTACTCAGCTTCCACCGTCACATGGGCTGTGCATGCAGCAGCCAGAGATTCTAGGAGTTCTTGTGAAAACGCTGCAGCTGTGGAATTGACAAGGCCAGCTGCAGATAAGAATCTGGCTAGCAGACAGGCCAGCACCGCTCATTCATCTGACAGGGGCTGTGACTACTTCCTCAGCATGAAAATTATCCCAGCCAGTTGTGCCTCCATCGTGCAGCAGCACCACCTTGTGCCCATTGTGACAGGTAGTGCAGCTGCAAGCATTGTCTGTGGGGTTGTGTTTGATTGTGGTCGACTCCATGGGGGAGGGTTACCCAGCTCCTAGAGGAACTAAAAATGGGGGTGGAGGGATTAAGGTGAGTCACTAAGACTAAACAACTCTAGAGGGTACCACCCCCTGAAGTGGTTTGTATAGAATGTTTCAAGCTGCATTGTCTAGTAACTAGGAGCCAAAGAAAAATGGATTTTGATAGAAAACGGCTGCATTTAAACTGACTCAGAGTCTTCTTTCTGACCCAGCAAACAGACAGGACCATCTGGCCAAGGCAGCTCCAACCCTTGCAGAAGGGTTGGAAGGGCCTTGACCTGCCAGGGCCCCATAAGACTGATGGGTGACTTGCGGAAAGTTTCAGCAGGTGTGTAGGAACTTTTATTGTTTTTCATGTTTTCTCTGTAAGGCTTTTTCCCTTGAGCGTAAAGATGCTTGCTTAGGAAAAGCTGGGTGGTAACTTGTAATTGCTGGCAATACAGTCTTCATAGTCCTCACAGAGAGATCAAAGCACACATGCTGGGCATTAGGCAGTCTGGCTTGCTGGGGATATCCCAGTGTAAGGCAGAGAGTTGGGCAGCCATAAAACCCCGGTCTGGAGGTAGAGTGATGCCGGACACACACACACACACACACACACACACACACACACACACACACACACACACACACACACACACACACACACGATGGCTGGGAGCTGGAAACCTAAGTGGGTGCCCTTTAGGGACTACAGAGGGGGAGTACAGTGCTGTGACCCTCAAATTGAGACACCCACATCTCCAGTCTGTATGTAAGAATGTTGGGGGGGACCATGTCAAACACTTTCCTGAAATCTAGGTCATGTGTGTCAGATGGGGTTCACCTGTAACAGCTGGCATGGGCACATGCACATCACGGTGTGGGGCAGGGATGGACCCTGTGGGGTCTGTTGTTACACAGTCTGGAGGCACGGCCAGTGGGGGACACAGGGATGTGAAGTCTTCAGAGGCTGTTTCCTTCCATGCCCCAGGCTTTCCTTTGAGTGCCTGCCCCTTACACCAGTGGGCAGCCTAAGCCAGCAGGTCATTCCTGTCTGCTGGAGGCACTGCTGTCCACTGGCACAGAGCTCTCACACGCTGTCCATCGGTGTTGGGGAGAGGAGGAAGCATGAGACAGACAGACCCCATTTCCAAAGATGATGTGCCTGGGCCAAGGCTGGGCTTTCAGCAGAGCACAGACATACACAGAGACACTTCCACATACTGAGCTGACAGGAGGTCATTAGACTGAGAGGCTTCACCCTACCATACACCATACTCACCTTTCTGGTGGGTGTGCAGAGCCTGGCTGTGGTGCCTGTGGCATGGGCATGCCCTTGACTACTTCTGGAATCCGCCAAGAGAATCTTGGAAACAGTATGGAGCAAATGGAAAAAGGGGGGAGCCATTAGCAATGAGTGAAAACCAGCAGTTAAAAAATGCAGACAACTGATAAGGGAAGCTAAAAGTACCAATTAAAACTCTATGGCTGGTACTGTCAAGGACAGTAAGAAATAATTCTTTAAATATATCAGGAACAAATAAAACCCTAGTATAACCCTTCTGTCAGGTGTTGTCAGGAGCAACAAAGGCCGGCTTCAATATTTTAGAGAGTCACATTCTGTACCCCTATGTTCACCGCTTTAACAAAATTATGATACATTTTGAAAAAAAAGTATTCCTTGTGAGATATCATTTGAAAACTCATAATTTGCTGATTATTGTACAGGTAAAATATATGTGGCAACATTATCTGTAAAGTTATAAGATTCTACCGTATGATATTACTAAGACACGTTCAACTGGGAAGCAGTCACAAACCCGTTCGCTAGAGACAAAAGGAAAGATGACAACTCAGACAGGTGTCAGCGAAATCAAATGTACCATCCCCTGGTTAAGTGGTGATTCTCTGACAGAAAAGAGGGTGTGAGCAAAAAATCTACATCTTGACAAAGAGACAGCTTTGGGTTCCCATCCACACAGATTTTCTGTCTCCTGAACCTCAGCTGGAGATGATTCTCAAAGAAGAGAAAGAACTACAAGAAAGGAGAGCAGACGCCCCAAATGGTCTCTCCCTTTCTCTCTACCCAGGGCATCGACAACACCTGAAGAACAAGAACATTGGATTGGAAGAGGAATCCTGACTGAAGGAAATTCAGCCAGTCAGACTGCTGAAATGTGGCGTGAGAGACTTTGCTTTGAATTCACTTAGCTTGTTCAGTTATTTGTGTTTTACTTTTAATTTCTTGTAACCAGTTCTGACTTTTATGCCCGATTGTTTGGACTGAAGTGTTTGGGAACTTCTACTGGGGATAAAAGATTTAGTGCATACCATTTTCGATGAATAAAATGAGGAACTTTATATGAGCTTGTGTTGTCTGGGAGAAAGCTGGGCAGTACAAGATGCACATTTGTGGGGAAAGTCTGGGACTGGAAATTGGCTGGTGTTTCCCTGCAGTGTAATCCAAGAGTGGCTGGCCATAGCACTCACACAGTATAGCTGGGAGTGGTTCACATGCTGGAGGCTGTGCGGAAGCAGACCAGGAGTCGCTGCTCTCACAGTAGAGCAGTGTAAAAGACACCCCAGATTGGAGAACTGAGGGGACACAGCTGTTCCTCAGTCCAAATTGCACCCTGGTTAACCTCACATAGGGCTCCTCGTAAAATAAATAAACACACTAGCTCAACCCCGACACCTGGGAAAACTAAATCCCTCTGCTGGGTGTGCTTGACAAGCAATACATCCCCTCCCACAAGCAGTGAGTCTTTGTGTGCGAAACGAAGAACACGTAATTAGTAAGGGGAAAGGGAACCCAGCATTTACTGGAGAAAAAAACAATAATAAATCAGCCACAGGTTTATGTGAATGGTAAGTAAAACTTCCATCTTGTAGTGCCTTGGGCAGTGTCCTTTGCCTCCATTGCCCCATCGCCTAATGGACAAATGTCCCACCCTCTTTCCTCTCTGGGGCATCCCACTCATGCTTTGCTGTCACCAGGTAATGAAATCACAGAGCCCATGAATGTATTTGGACAGGTCCATCTCCAGCCCCTAGGGGGCAGTGCTGCCTGGCTTCTGTGGATAGGTCTCACCCATGTCAAGATCTGCTTATTCTGTTTCTTGCTCCAGCTCAGCAGTGCAGAGGGCTCCTTTCCTCTAGCACCCTAGCCACAGGCTAACAGTAGCAATGGTATAGTCCAGTGCTAGATAAGGACGGTGTGGCGATCGGTACCCCCGTATTCACCCCTTGCACACCATTATAATAATCTTTGTACAAGTATGCCTTGTGAGGTATCATTCGAAAACTCACATCTCACCGGTCAGTATTGCCCTGATAAAATCAGTGTGGCAACATTCCACTGTACAGTGTTACTAAGACATATTCCAAGTCTGAGGAGCAGCCGGGAAGAATCCAGGTGTGCAGGTAAACCCACTGGGGACAATGCAGGTGAGCTGGCAGCTCTTTGATTTGCTTCCCGGGCTGCTGGCTGAACTCTCTTCTCCTGCAAGCAGGGGAAGCAGCTGGCCAGGCTGCGGCCAAACCAGTTCCTCAGAGACAAAGGACAAGCTGACACCTCAGCCAAGTGTAAAGTAGGTCAAATGGGCCATCGCCTGTTAAATGGACATTCTTTGACAGGAAAGATGGTGTGGGAGAGAAATCTACATTTTAGCAAAGAAACAGCAGGGGTTTCCCATCCTCACAGACTTTGTGTCTCCTGAACCTGAGTCAGAGATACTTCTTAAAGAAAGGAGAGAACTGTAAGGGAGAAGGGCAGATGCAGATGGTGTACAGACGATCACACCCTAAAATATTGAAGGTAGCCCTTGATGCTCCTGACAACATCTGCCAGAAATATTATACTAGGGTTTCATTTCTTCCTGATATAGTTAAAGAATTATTTCTTGCTGTCCTTAACCATACCAGCCATATATTTTTCATGGATACCTTTAGCTTCCCTTATCAATTGTCTGCACTTATCACTTTGTTCTCTCTGCGCACAGCATCTATGACACCTGAAGTTCAAAAGAAGTAGCATTGGACTGGGGGACAGATCCTGACTGAAAGAAGTCTAGCCAGTAGGACCGCTGAAACTTGTGGTGAGAAAGACCTTGCTTTGAATTCACTCTAGGTTGTTACGTCAGGCATTAGTTCCATTTTATTTTTATTTTTCTTGTGACTAGTTCTAACTTTTAGTTGCATTACTTGTATTCACTTAAAATCCATCCTTCTGTAGTTAATAAACTTGTTTTATTGTTTCATCTAAACCAGTGTGTTTGGATTGAAGTGTTTGAGAAACTCCATTTGAGATAACAGGATTTGTGCATATCATTTTCTATTAATAAAATGACATACTTTCTATGAGCTTGTATTGTCCAGGAGAGAGCTGGGCAGTACAAGATGTACATTTCTGGGGAATATCTGGTGTCTGCCTGCAAAGGAAGTGTCACAAAGTCACCGGGCGATGCTCTGGAACTGCTCCCCACCAAGCCAGTCTGGACTTTGGGGAGCCTCCTCTCCCTTGGGGCAGACTGTTTTCAGGGCAAGAAGCTCACACTCCTTCACCTCCTGGGTCTCTCCTTGGAGCATTCAACATCCTCTGCCCTGTGTGCGCTTCCCACAGCGAGCCCGCCCCAGCGGGGTCCTGGGGAAGCCAGAGGGTCCTGCACCCCCACTTTGCAGTTAGACATGACTCTCAGCCAGCCAATAAAACAGAGGTTTATTCGATGACAGGAACACGGTCTAAAACATAGCTGGTAGATACCGCGAGCCGGACCCCTCGGCCGGGTCCATTCTGGGGGGCAGTGAGCCAGACCCCCACATCTGCACTTCACTCCTCGTCCCCAGCCAGCTCCAGCCTAACAACCCCTCCAGCCCCTCCTCTCTGCTCAGCCACTTTCCCAGGCCAGGAGGTCACCTAACCTCTTTGTCTCCAACACCTTCAGCTGGCACCTTTGCAGAGAAGGAGCCAGGCCATCAGTTGCTAGGAGACAGAGTGCCAGGCATTGAAGTGCACTGGCCATTTGCTCTGTAGCAATCACACACCCTTATTCCACCACCTAGATACTTAAGAACTGCCTAGGGGACACTGAGGCACCAACACAGTATTCAGAGCAAACATTAAGACATTCCCAGTTCGTCACAGGAAGTCAAGAGTGGCTGGCTGCAGCACTCCTACAATATAACTGGGAGTGACTTACATGCTGGAGGTTGGGTGTGAGCAGATCAGGAGTGGTAGCTACAGCAGCAAAGCATAGTAAAGGGCATCCCAGGCTGAACGGCTGAGGTGACACAGCTGTTCATTGTTCTAGATCGTACCCTGGGCATAGTCCAACTGTAAGTCATGAAACAGAAAAGCGTCAGAAGGAGAGGTGTGAAGTATGCCTTGAAAATACATTATTAACAGCTACAGCGCTCTGTCGCACATGCTCGCGTGCTCTCTCTGCCCAGGTAACTGTCTGTCTGCAGCAAGTGAGGTTGCCACCAATCACACTTACGCGTCTTCCAAACCTTTGGCTTCTTCTTAGAGCTCAAGACAATGAGTCAACAGCCTCCTCGCAGCAGACGAAACATCTCGTGTGCAGAGCAGTAACTAAGTTAAAGTTAAAATACATCATGCCCAGGATAGCGAAGATCTGATAGAATCATAGAAGATTAGGGTTGGAAGGGACCTCAGGAGGTCATCTAGTCCAACCCCCTGCTCAAAGCGGGACCAACACCCACTACATCTAAATAAATGATGACTGAGAAGGACTCTTCCAACTCACTTGAGTCTCACAAACCAAAGACTCGTCCCAACTCCACACACTGCCCAGTGAGTCAACAAGCCAGCCCTGTTGCTCAGAGGCTAAGGGATTTGGGCCCTTAGTTTCAGGGGCAGGCCTGTGTCTAACCCTAAGGCCAGTCTGAGTGTCTGAGTGCCTTATCACAGTGTGAGCACTGTCCGATTCTCAGGCGAGGTTTGAAGCGCTGGAGGGCCCCAATGCCGGGTGTATGGCTAGTAGGGTGACCACCTTTTCAAAATGCAAAAATCGGACACATGCAGGAGTCCCGCACCCTGTGGTGCCCCCCACCACTCCTCCTCTTCCCCCTGAGGCCCCACCCCCTCGCCAGGCCAGACGCCGGAGATGGGCAATGGTAAGAGCCACCCAGCTGCTTGAGGAGACCCAGCCCTTACACCTGCTTGTGGCCCATGTCCCTTCACCCCAGGGTGCACTCCCCAGGGCAGTGGAGGGTCCACTGGATGGCTCTTAACACAGCCCAGCTCTGGCTTCTGGCCTGGCCAGGGGCAGGGCCTTGGGGGGAAGAGGAGAGCAGAGGGCGGGGCCTCATGGCGAGCGGGGGCTAAGGTGATGTCTCCACGATCTCTTTCTTGAATGGTAACAGCTAATTTAGACCCCACCATTTTGTTGGTATAGTCGGGATGATGTTTTCCAATGTGCGTTACTGTGCGTTTATCTACACTGAATTTCAGCTGCCTTTTTGGTTTTTTTGTTGCCCCGTCACAGTTTAGCGAGATCCCTTTGTGACGCTTTGCAGTTAGTTCGGACTTAACTATTGTGACAAAGCTCAGTCCTTGATTCCGTGGGGCCTGTGTTTCTTGGGGGATTTCGCTAGCCTCAGAGGCTCACTGTGACCCTCCACATAGCCCTTCTCTCTCCAGAGGTAAGGGTCACAGCTTACTGAACCATTTTCATTATTAAGCCAACAAGGGAGGTGAGGAGAAGCAACCCTCCCTCACACAGTCTCTGTTGTCTCCCAGTCTCATCGATTAATCGGGGAGGGGAGAGGGGAGCCCGGGCCCACCCTCTACTCTGGGCTCCAGCCCAGGGACCCTAAAATTAGCAGCTATGGAGCTGACTTTTTGGAAATAGAACGTGTGCAATTCCCTCGGCCACTTCCTCACAGCAGCTCCCACTCAATATCTCCTTCCTTGCACCTGATACAGATTTGTACTGCTTTGTTCCTCCAGCAGCACAGCACAGCTCCCTCCTATAGCTCCTGACACATGTGCCTCACTGACTGATTGGGAGGCTTTTGACTAGTTCCAGCCAGCCCTGGATTGGCTTCGGGTGTCCCAATCAATCTAGCTGTCTCCACTGCCTTCTAGAAGGATCTTAATTGGCCCCAAGTGTCTTGATTAACCTGGAGCAACTGCCATTTGGTTACCATGGTACCAGGGATTTGTTTAGCCTGGGGCTGGCATACCTGTTCCTCACTACTTTACTGTAACCATCTGGCCTTGCCCCGTCACACTATCTTGAGTAATTTTGTGTCATTTGCCAACTTTGCCACCTCACTCTTTATCCCTTTTTTCAGATCATTTATGAACTGTCCCAGTTCATATCCTGGGGGACCCCACAATTTACCTGTCGCCACGCTGAAAACTGACCATTTATTCCTACCCTTTGTCTCCTGTCTTTTAACCAGTTACTGATTGAGGAAAGGACCTTCCCCCTGATCTCAAGACTGCTTACTTTGCTTACAAGCCTTCATCGAAGACTTTCTGAAAGTCCAAGCACTCTATATGCACTGATCACCCTTGTCCGTGTTTGCTGATCCCTTCAAAGCATTCTAAGAGATTGATGAAGCATGATTTTTCCTTTACAAGAGCTCACATTTTCAGCTCTTGTTGGACTAAAATTGGCTACCTCTGTGAGTAACTCACCTCTTACATGTGCAGATTCATCCTTTCTTTATCACACTAGTGCTCTGACCACCTATGTGCATGCATGCCAGCCTGCACAGTGGAGGAGACACACTTTTCAGGCTATCTTTGCACTCACAGAGAAGCAGATAAGGGCACAAGCTTCTTTTCTGTCCTGGCTGGGCCCCTTTACAGGTCAAGGATATTTGCATTTCCAGGTTTTTCCAGGTTTCTCCAGGTTCACACATGCACTGAGCATGCCCATCCTCAGCACTAAACAGGGCAGATTCCCTGTTCTCCTGCTACCCATGCCATCAGAGATCACACATCCAGCTAATTTGTGTGAGACTCGCTGATGGGCTCTGAAATGCCAACTAGAAGCCTGGTGTTCCTACACATTTGTGGATTCCAGCAATCTCGGCTGGCTGTACTGGCTTGCCGGTCCCTACTCCTCCAGGCTGCTCCCTGAGTGCTTTGCTCAGACACACGTTTCTCTCTGGGTTTTTCTCCTCGTCCATTGCCGTCGGTTAGATGGTTTCTGTGTGTCATCAGTCACAGACACTGGAGCTGCTACTCGCTTTGCACTAGCCCCATGCGTGCACTGCAGTGCCAGGGGGACACTTTCTGGCAGCTCTTTTCAACCTGGTGTCAGCAAAGGTACAGGAAGCCACACAGTGCCTGCTGCTGGCTACAGCGTCGGAGGGAAACGAATGCAGGTGACAAAGCGAGTCTGGTGCCAAAGGCGGGCTCGGTGGGTGGTGCCCGCTGCCCCTGTGGAGGGAGGGCACACAGCCAGGAGAGATGGGCCTGGAGAATGCTGTGCCAGCCCCACCAGCCCCTTAGAGCCAAGCTAACAGGATGGGGAAAGGCAGGGCAAAGACAAACTTCTGCTGCTGGGCGTGTCTTCCTGCTGAGAAATCACAAAGACAGTGGAAGAGGGGCCAGGCGATGGGGTAATGGGAACATGACTGTGGGGACAATGGGGAAAAAGATGGAGGGATGGGAACAGGACTAGGGGGCAGGATGGATAATGGGACAGGGGATGGGAACAGGGTTGGGGGGCAATGGGGAATGAGATGGGGGGATGGGAATAGGACAGGGGGCTATGGGGAACAGGACGGGGAGATGGGAACAGGACTGGGGGGTGAGATGAGGAATGGGATGGAGGATGAGAACAGGGTTGGGGGTGGGATGAGAAATGGGACGGGGGATGGGAACAGGGTTGGGGGCGACTGGGAATGGGATGGGGGGATGGGAATAGGCAGGGGGGCTATGGGGAACAGGATGGGGAGATGGGAACAGGACTGGGGGGTGAGATGAGGAACAGGATGGAGGATGAGAACAGGGTTGGGGGGTGGGATGAGAAATGGGATGGGGGATGGGAACAGGGTTAGGGGGATAAGGCCTGGGATCAGTGGTTGTATGTTGTTGCCCCTATTTGGTTGGAGCAGCTAGTTGAGTCCCTGGGGTGTTACCTTGGGACACCAGTGCAGGTTGGTATTTGTTTCTTTACAAGGAATGTACAAAGTCCGGTGTCTCCGAATACAGGAGGAATCGAGAGCAAAAGGAGCAGGTTCTTGGCTAACCCCAGGACTCTTTGGCCAACACCAGACCCCAAAGCCCCTCCCTAGCCTTTCCCAGCATCACTCTGTGCTCACTGACTGCTGCTTGGCTTCCTGGCTCTCTCTCTGGTGTGTGTGGTCTCAATTTCTGTGTGTCCTGCCTTCACACACACACACACACACACAGAAAAATACTCATGAAAGCCCTCTGTAGGTGGGGAATGTCTGGCAAACTCATTCTGACAGTGCTGTTAATTGACAGGTGAGTTCACGCCTATTAATCCCTCTGAGGTTTTAACTCAACCCATGCAAGGTTTCACCCAGCTCACAGCAACACCATGGAATTTGTTTGACAATTTTCTTTGTTTAAAATCCTGGTATATTGAGTTTGCCCCTTGAGAACCCCCTGCCCCATCCAAAGTGCAGGATTCACACAGAACCCCATCACAGTTCTGGTGAGACGTAGTGCAAGCCCTGGCGTCCTGCCCTGCTCTTGCACACACACCACAAACCTTAGCAAACCTTAGCCTCTGAGTGCCAGCTCCTGGAGCCAGGGACCAGGGCTTTGTTCGGTGTGTGCAGTGGTGCCCTGCCATGTGGGCTGCTGGGGGCCAGGGAGGCACTGAGCAGGAAGCAGGGCCCGGCCTGCCCAGCTCTGCTGTGGTTTTGAGTCTAAAAGTGTTAGCACTTTTGCTGACCAGGATGTTCCTATTGTTCCGGGAGACCCAGCACGGGGCAGGGGGTAAACACCAAAAGGGGAAATGGGTTGGGAAGTGAAACTCAGCAGCTTCTTCCAACCCCAACAGGACAGAAGCACCCGCAATCCCAGCCCCCATCCTCCTGCACCCTCCGCCTCATTCTCTGTCTCGGGGAAGGTCAGAGACCAAACGAAGCTGCCTGCTCACAGATCCTCAGCCAACCTCCGGGAGAGGTAAGTGACTTTTCTCTGCACTGCCCCGGCGAACTTCTCCCATGCGGGCTGCACTCTGGTTCCCCAGCAGCAGGTCTCTGCGTTCGGGATCCCGCAGCCTTTCTTCCTCAGCCTCTTCCTGCCACGTTGAGACTAGCTCTCTGCCCCTCTCGCTCTTCGCCTGTCCTGGGCCGAGGAGCTTCCCAGCTGCATGGCTGAGGGAGGCAGGGAAGGGGGTAGCCCCTCAGGCCCTGCTGTCCGTCTGAGAAGGCAAGTGTGCAGGGCGGCCCAGCCAAGCTGTACAGGCGGATGTCCACGTCCCATCCCCTCACCCTGCCATGCAGCCAATCTGTGATGACAGCCGCATCTCTGCCCACAATTGCTCTTGCCTTACTGTTGCCCAGCATCTCTGAGCCCTGCCCAGCTGCAGTCAGCTCTCATCGGGTGATTCCCTGTCCAAGGGGCTAGCCTCTCTGGGCCCCTCTTCCCTGCCATTCACAGCACTTCCTGGCTTGGGGTCACCTTTGAGCAGGCTCTTCTCCCAGCCCTGCAGACGAGGGGCCCCTGCAGCGCAGGTCAGGGTCTCAGCCCCCAGCTAGAGGCTGGGAGCAGAGTTTGGGCTCTGTATTGTGTATCTGCATCAGACCTAGCACACTCCTGGCTCTGGTCATACCCTCATGCTGACCATGGCCAGGATGTAACCAGTTCTGAACCTGGGTCTGACCAAGGTTTGATTCTTGCTGGATAGGTCATCTCTACCCCGTTGCTGACGCTGGGGTGGAAGACTGGTGAACGGTGACATTGTGATCGACACATGAACAGTGGAGAGAGGAAAGTTTAAAACACTGGGTGGGAGCCTGGGCCCATGGCAATCTGCAGGGGTTTGGTCACTGACACCAAAAAGGCCAGAATCTCACCCTGTCTATTAAACCCCAATGTACCCGTTGGAGAAAGGCCATCTTTGTTAAAGGGTCATTCCTGCCCCCTCCAGTTAGGTTGCGCACACTCTCAGCATGCACTCAGAGCCCCCCTAAAACCACAATACCAGGGGCAGCAGACTTCACAGGCCTCATGACCCCCACTCTAATCGGTTATCTCCCCCTCCACTCCATGCTTCTAGAACTGCCCCTCAAATCACTGGCCCCTTGGCAGGAGAGAAGGGGACTGAGTTGTTTTTTGACACTTGCCTCACGTTCTGCTGCTCTGTGCATAGCTGTGATGGTCTTTTTCCAGGTCCCTGTCCGCTGGTATCCAGCCCCCATCCTGTGCAAGGCAGCCCCCGGAGGTAAGGCCAGCCCGCTGCTTTGCTGCTTTCTCCTTCTGCTCCCCGTGTCCTTCCCCGGCAGCTCCAAACCCGCCGCCCCCCCCCGCCCCCACAGACATAGCGACACCCAGGACCTAGGTTAGCGAAGGAGAATGGCCATCTCCACAATGTTTTTGGAGACAAATTCAAAACTGAAATATCAGGGACATTTTCCAACCAGGCAATGAAAACAGTGACAACAGGGTCCACAGGCTGAAAGGGTTTGTGCAGTTAGTATTTCACCCAGCTCTAGTGTACGGGGTGTGTGTGTGTGTGTGTGAGAGAGAGAGAGAGAGAGAGAGAGAGGAGACTCCCACCCAATCAGTGTGTGTGTGTTTGTGTTTGTATGTGTGACTGAAGGGGCACTCCCACTCAATTAGAGAGAGAAAGAGAGAGAGTGTGTGAGTGTGTGTGTGTGTGTGAGTGTGAGGCTGAGGGACATGCTCCCCATCCACGGCTGTGTGTAGTTAGGTTGGGGTCTGTAGGGAAGTGCCTGTTGTCACTAGCTGGAAATGTGCCCTTTCTGGGGGGTGACTTCCGCAGTGGGGAGCAATTGTGGGACTGTCCCAGGCACTGTTCACGCTGTGGGGACCGTGTGCTTGCAGAGGCAGAATGGCTGTCAGATTCTGGCTGGCAGCCAGCACCCTGGCCATGATCCTGGGCATGGCAGTAACTCAGGAGAACGTGTGTCAAGCACCGCCAGGCAAAGATGGCTACCCTGGAGTACCGGGCCTCAACGGGAGGCCAGGGCAGAAAGGCGACACAGGCGAGCCAGGTAAGTGGGGAGAGGGAAGCTGTAGCTCCCAGGGCTGAGAACACAAGGAGGGCTGGATGGTGCTGGGTGTCGTCTCTAGGGCACCAGTTCCAACCCAGCGCTGGCTGGCTCAGCGGAGGGGAGGGAGCCAGGCTCTGGCCCAGGCTGGCTTGGTGGAGGGGATGGAGTCAGGAGCTGGCCCAGGCTGGCTCGGCAGTGAGGGTGGAGCTGGGAGCTGACCCAGGCCGGCTTGCTAGTGAGGATGGAGCTGGGGGCTCTGGCCCAGGCCGGCTTGCTAGTGAGGATGGAGCTGGGGGCTCTGGCCCAGGCCGGCTTGCTAGTGAGGATGGAGCTGGAGGCTCTGGCCCAGGCCGGCTTGGCAGAGGTGAGGGAGCCAGGCTCTGGCCCAGGTAGGCTCAGTGCAAGGGATGGAGACGGGCTCTGGCTGGAAGGTGGTTGCTCGTGGGGGGGATGTGGCTGGTGTCAGCCCACAATGCTTGGGCAAGGTTCCGTCAGCCACGGCCTGCTCCTCTCTTCCAGGGTTACCGGGAAGAAAGTCGGGAATCCGGGGACCCAAAGGTGATGAAGGGGAACCTGGGCCTCCCGGCATGCCTGGGAACCAGGGCTACAGGGGGCCAAATGGTTCCCCCGGGCTCCCAGGGCCGCCGGGGAGGAAGGGAGCCAAAGGCAAGTCTGGCAATATCAAGGATCAGCCCCGGCCCGCCTTCTCGGCCTCCAGGAAGAACCCCCGCACCAGCGGGAACATCGTGGTCTTTGACAATGTCATCACCGACCAGGACAGCGCCTACAACACCGAGATGGGCCAGTTCACCTGCCGGGTGCCCGGTGTCTACTACTTTGCCTTCCAGGTGATCTCCAGCGGGAACCTCTGCCTCAGCCTCATCCGCAACGAGAGAAAGGAGTTGGGCGTCTGCGACAGCAACAGCCGAGGCATCCTGCAGGTGAACTCAGGGAGCAGCGTGCTCCAGCTGGCCAAGAACGACCGGGTCTGGCTCGAGAGCGACCCCCGCCAAGGCAATCGGGTGTACGACGGCACCGAGGCCGACAGTGTCTTCAGCGGCTTCCTGCTTTTCCCTGAGACCCAGTGACGCCTCTCAGCCAGCGCTACAGCAAGGCAGCCCCTGCCCCTCCGAGCCCCCGCCGCTTCGCCCGCTGGCCTGTGAGAGCCCTGACAGAGGTGGGCACGAGTCCTGGGGGGCCGCAGGCCAGCCAGTGTGTGCAGACCCAGCCTTTCCCCACCCAGCCACTCAGGAGAGCGCTGCGCCTGTGCCCGCCCACCTCCGTGGCACTGAGACTGGGTGCCCTGTGTGCCAGGCAGGGGTGGGAGCCGGCTGCTGAGCTCCCCAGAGCCTGTATACAAATAATTTGTGTCCAGTTCCACGAGTGTAGGGGATATATGGCCAGGCGTCATGGCCCAGACCCTGCTCCTGCAGAGCTCCCCTTGGCTTTGATGGCACCAGGATTGGGCCCTAAGTGCCTGCCCCGGGCAGCCTGTGCCATGGCAGGCTGGTTCTGGGCATTGTGGGACGAGCATACTCCCAGCATGCCAAACAGACCGGGAATCCCTACCTGTCCCCGGGCTGGCAGGGGCCTGGTCCCACTCATGGGATGGCATCTGGACTTCCCAGGTCACTCGCAGCAGGGGCCTCCCTCCCAGCACCCAAGTGTGGGGCTCCTCAGACAAGGGGGGGCTCCGTCCTCTGGCCCCACTGCCATGACACCACAGCCCACAGCCCAGGCCTTAGACAAGATCTGTCTGCAAAAGGCCAAAGCCTGCGACAGTGACCCTGTCCTGCTGGGCACCCCTCTTCCCTGGGCCTGCGTCCCTGTAACGTGCCTCCTGCTAGTGTGCGGCCTCGAGAGAGCTGCGCTGGGGACCAGGACGTGGCATGTAGCGCAGAGGAGGCAGTGTCCAGGGGGAGGTGATAGACAGGCTGTGTTGGCTCAGCTGCTGGCTGCTCTGTAACCCCAGCTAACGCCCTGGGAAGTGTCATCTCGCCTTCCAGGCAGGTCCATTCCATCATCAACAGCTGGCAGGCTGCCTAAAGAACCACTGCTCCCACTCCAGGCAGGGTCCCCCACCTTCCCGGCCAGGCGCTGCCATTCAGCACGGATTGTGTCCCCCAGGCCGAGGAGAGCGGTCGCACTCTGTGCTCTGTCCAAGCAGCTCAGTCGCAGACAGCGCCCCGGTCCCAGGGGCTCAGATCTTCCTGCCATGCTGGTTCTCACCCTCCTGCCGAAGGAGATCAGTTGTCACCGGTGTCATTCCCCCACTCTGGCCCCTTTATTCCCTGATAGGAAATTGCTGTCGATTGTGGCTCAGTCTGTACTAACCACTGCAAATCCGGAGCTGGCTGCAGGCCACCCCTGGCTTTCACCTCCTTCCCATCAGCACAGATGAATAAACCCTTTCTTTCCCTCGCTCAGTTCCATCCAGTGCCTTGGTTTTCTTTCTCGTTCACATCTTCCTGCAAACGGTCAGTGTCCGGGCCCCCTCGGAGCCAGGAGCAGCACAGGCCCAGAGCACAACGGGCTGGCGTCCCCCAGGAAAGACCCCCTCAGGATTTGAACTCACCAGCCTTTGCAGAGGCTGCCTTTGGCTCCAGTTCCCCCATCCCAGTGCTGTCCAGCGAGTTCAGGCTCCAAGCCATGTGGAGGCTAAGGGAGCCAACATGGCCGGAGTGTCAGTCTGATCTGTCAGTACTGAAAGCGATGCCAGGTGGGCGGCTTTCTACCCGACACCCGGGGAAAGGGACTAGCCTGGCTGACCCAAATACGCTGCAGCTACATAGCAGGTGCAGCACGGCCAGCAGCCACTTGCCTCAGTCTGTCCCGAGCAGGAGGGACCCCACAGGGCCAGTGGGCATCCAGATCCTGTGGCCCACTTGGCCCTTGGTGTCTGGGCGTGACAGGGAGCAATGGGGCTGGGAGAAGAGTCTCTGGGAGGGTGACACTTTTTTCTTCCTAAATCAGAATGAGGCCAGCAGCCCATTGGTTTGCCCAGCACCCAGGGCCCTGATCCCAGTGCATGTGGGCAATGGGCTCACCTGACTCGGGCCAGGCTGCAGGCTCAGTTCCAGGACTCCTGCGCGGTGGGCTGCCCTGTGACGCGCCCAGGCACTGGATTGCTGGTGAGAAGGAGGGCTCTGCCATCATGGGAAAAGGGGGAGGGGAGCCAGGTGTGATGCTGCAGGGAGCATGGGTGCTGCCCTCTGCTATGGCCCCAGGGCATTACCCTCCTCCCTACACACAACAAGCAAAGCAGGCAGGGGCAGAGGGCATGTGCCCCTCACAGAGGGCAGAGCTGGTACTTCAGGGAGCACGCATTGGACACCCCTGGGGGTAAGCTTGGATTCCTTCTGGGGGCTGCGTCTGCCCCTTAGCACCCTACCCACAGTGACAGAGGAAGGGAGAGGGGAAAGAGCGCTGCTCACTCACACTGGGGGGCGCTGTGTGCTCCTCACTGGAGCCAGTGCCTCGTCCAGTGGCCTGCGCTCCTGGAACACAATGGACAGACGGATGGACGGCTCAACCAGCTCGGCCTTGAAAAAGACTTCTGCTGATGCAGCTAGTGAGCTAACACCTGGGCCCTGGGCACTGCCCAGAGCGGTGATACCCGGGTATGGGCCATGGCATCAGGACCCCTCCCAGGGGGCTGGTTACCGGATTCCCGGTGTGTGCCACGAGCCCTTCACTGATCCAAAAACATTCTTCAGCAAAAGGAAGCAGGAGTTATGTGGGTATTGACCGCAACCCCCCCAATTCAATCTTTTTTGCTGGCACCCAGGGGACTTAGGGGAGGGCTGGGCTGGCCAGGGTGCCCGGTGGGAGGCTGGGAGCAGGCCATGACATGTGCCAGGAGATGGGGATGACACAGACTCAGCACTAACCCTCATCCCCCCACTGATGGGCAAGTGTTGGAGGTCACAGGATTCTGAGCAGGTGCCCCAGGCACTGGGATGACGTCGTGCCACTGTGGGGGAACCCCCAGCATGGCCATCTGCAGTCCTACACTTCAGTCTCGGGGGGAGTGGAAGAAAGCGGGAAGGTGAGCAGAGCAGCAGTGCCCTGAGGGAGGTGAACATCTGCCTCTGGATCAGCTGTGAGCACTGCACACAGCCCCTGGTCCTGCTGCTGGCCCTGGCACCCCTCGGGGTGGTCCTTCCTGCCCTGGCCCCTTGGTGGCCAGGCCCTGGCCAGGTGGAGAGTGCTGGCTTGGCGTTTAGCACTGTCCGGCATTGTGGAAAACGCTTGCTCAGAAGAAATGCCCAGGACAGGGATGTGAAACTTGGCCAGGGTCCCGGCAAAGGGGCTGGTCTTTCCAAGAGGCCTGTCCTGGCCTCTTTCAGCCACCAACTTCCTCCTGGCTGGTGTCACAGTCGGAACTCTGACAAGCCAGCCAGCAGCCCCGCCGCAGCAGAGCCCTCCGGAGAGCGTGGGAGCCAGCGCCCTGCCCCAGAGAGGTAAGGCGCTGATGGGGGGCAGTCACAGGACATTGATGAAGCGGCTAGGCCCATGTCACTGGGCTGTGGGCACGGTGGCAGGCATTGCCGTGGCCACAGGAGCTGACATGTGGCTGGGGAAGGGCTGGCTGGTGGGTTCACAGCAAGGATACCCCAATAGCCTGCTCCTGGCCACTGGCAGGTCACTCTGCATAACTCTCTGCTGGACTCCTGGGTCTAAGAGCCCCTGCCAGGTAGGAGGGCACAGGGCAGAGCCAGGGGCCAGCAGGTGCACTGGTGTGGGGCAGCCACGGTGGGCAGTGCACTGCCCAGTGCAGGGACAGATTGTGGAAAGGCATACCTGCCCCCCAAACAGTGCAGTGCCTGGGATCCTGGGAATAGGACAACGCCCTGGGAGCTGAGCTGTGCCTGTGCCAGCACTGGGGAACCCCAGAATGGACCTTCCTCCGGCAACCCAGCTGTGTTGTGGGCTACAGCCAGCACCAGTGACCGGCAAACCAGGGCCAGGCAGCTCAAGCATCTCTGTCCATGCACTAGCAGCAGGGCCATTCCTGACCTATGCTCAGAGCAGGGAGCGGGAAGGGCTGCCGAAAAGGAGAGGGGCTGCCCACGAGGGTTGAGAGGGAGACGCTGCTCTGGCTCTCTGGATGGGCTCTGGGCTCCAGCTGGCAAAGCCTGTCAGGCAGCGTTCCAGACCCAGGCAAGCTGCCGAGGGGACAGGCTGTGCCCAGGAGGCGGGAACGGGTGGGCATGGCGAGCCGAGGGAGGGTGGCTCCTGGTAAGAGCGAGGGTCAGTGTAACCTGCAGTCTGTCACTGGGTGGAGATGCTGCTGTTTGGCCTGGCAGCAAGGGGCCTCCGCTATGTCCGCAGCGACAGGGCAGGGACCCTCAACACTCTCTGCATTTCCACTCGTAGTAGGACAAAGATGGCCAAGAATGTCTGGGAACCAGTGGGCCTGGGCCTAGCCCTTCTCCTCCTGGCGCTGGAGACCACTGTGACAGGCAGTGCTTCCCACAACTGCTATGGGACCCCTGGGCTACCTGGCACGCCTGGCATGCCTGGCAAGGATGGCAGAGATGGTCTGAAAGGAGTCAAAGGCGAACCAGGTAGGTGCCCTCTAATAGAAGCTAGTCAAGAGAGGGGGCATTGGAGAGGTGTCACCAGAGGGCTCCCTGAGGCCCATAGTGCCCGGAAGATGGAGGATTAGTGCCAGCTCTGTCCTGGGCAGACAGGTGGGAAAACACAGAGGGAGAGGAGAGGACACGTCCCACACAGGGAATCAGCTGCCCTTCTCCTGCACCTTTCCTGCAGGAGCGCAGACACCGGCACAGTTGCCGGCTCAGCATCAAACCCCTGGGGGCTGGCTCAGGGATACCAACCCTTTGCAGACGCGGAGTTGGGGGGAGAGGACTTGTCCACATAGCCAGGCTAGGCTGGGGTCACGACCACTCAGCCACCAGGGCAGGAGGGCAATGCTCTGAGCCACCGGATCCACTCTGACGGACACTTCCTGGAACCCCACAGGCATTCTGGCCATTCCTGGAACCCGAGGGCCCAAGGGGGAGAAAGGAGACCCCGGCATTCCCGGCCTGCCAGGAAAAAATGGTCCCATGGGTCCCCCTGGCACCCGGGGAGAGCCGGGCGAGTACGGTCAGCCTGGGGGCCCCGGCCTGCCAGGCAATTACAAGCAGAAGCACCAGTCGGCCTTCTCAGTAATGAGGCAGACCGGGCAGTACCCGGACAAGAATGCCCCTGTGGTGTTCAACCACGCCATCACCAACCTCAGCGAGGACTACAACACCACCTCTGGCAAGTTCACCTGCCGCGTGCCTGGCCTCTACTACTTCGTCTTCCACACCTCCCAGACCGCCAACCTCTGTGTCAACATGTACAAGAACAGGCAGAAGGTGGCCAGCTTCTGCGACCACATGTCCAACATCAAGCAGGTCAGCTCCGGGGGCCTCCTGCTGCGCATGGATGCCGGGCACCAGCTCTGGCTGGCAGTCAATGACTACAACGGCATGGTGGGCATTGCTGGCTCCGACAGTGTCTTTTCCGGATTCCTGCTCTTCCCAGACTAGGCAGGCCAGCCCAGCCCTGCCCGCGCCAGCTGATCCCAGCCTCTCTCTGCCCTCTAATGTGCATGCTGGCTCTCGCCCTGCATCGCAGCGCCTCACAGTGGGGCACAAGGGAATGGCAGCCCTGGGGCGCTCTCCACAGGCCCTCTGATTCTCCAAAAGCTGCTTGCATCAGCTTGCTTAGGGCTGGGGCAGAGCCTGTTGGCTGCAGTCCTGCCCCTGTCAGGTCCCAGTAGCCACCCAGACGCCACCCAAAAGCTAACCAGGGCCAAGCGGTTTTTCACATGTGTTTTTGAGGCAGAGTCACCAAGTGTAAGGGAAGGGGGTTGTCTGGCTGCGTCCCCGCCTGGCCATTGTCCCCGCTGTCCCCAGCCACTCTGTGCTCCCTACACAGTACAGGGTCTAGCTGCTGCATGCACTAACCCCCACTGCTTCACGCTGCTCACACCCAGAGGGCCAAAGCCAGCCCTGGGGTCTCCCTACTGCCCCCAGCAAGTCGTGCCAGGGACGGGCTTGTCCCAGAAAATCTGGAAAGGGAACTTGGCCGTGAACTTGTCGAAAATGTCAATAAATCCTCACTCTGTGGCACGGGGCCTGATGTCTCATGGCTGATGTTTACCCACACTACGCAGCATATCAGACACCTGTGTGTGTGTGTGTGTGCGCGCGCACATATGTGGATGTGTGCGTGCGTGTGGATGTGTGTGTGCGTACGTATGTGTGTGTGCGTGAGTGGGTGTGGATGTGTGTGTGTGCACCTGTGTATGTGCACACGTGTGTGTGTGAACCTGTGTGTGTGTGAGGTATTTCTATTGCATTGGTTACAGGAGCTAGGCAACGAACGCCACAAATGCCCAGCCAGGCCTCCATTGCCTGGGCAGGGTGCACACTCCCGTGGTGGGTGGCTGGGCACAGTTGGGAAAGGGGGTTTTGTTTCAGAGCAGGGCTGTGCTGAGCTCCCTCTGCCCAAGGGAGTGAAGCAGGGGAGGAGAGGTCCTGTTTCCCAGCCCTACACAGAGGCCCAGGCTCCATCTCCCTCCCTGGGGTCTCAGCCCTCCCAGGTAGAGGCTGTGGCCAGGCAATGGGCTGGTTCAGACCCTGGGTACCAGTCAGCTCTGACTGCAAGTTAAGCTGCCTTTCCCCATGGGGCCCTGGGGAACAGTGTCTGCCCCCCATCCCAACCCCAGATGGATTCTCCCTCTGCCGGCACAAGGATGCAGGTGAGTCACAGCCGTAGGGCCAAATTTATCCCAAATTGGCTTGCCCCAGCCCCCAGTTCATCCCCCTGGCAAACACACACAGTGCCAGTATCCCCCTGGCCTTGGCACCTGGCACACCCCGACCCCAGCACCCAGGCGCTCCATGGGCACAGCACACAGCCAGGCCTCATTCAAACGGAAATGGCCTGAGGACTCCTGGGTCCCATTCCTCAATCCCGGCCTTGTGGGTTGGTCCCACATTGGTGTTCCGGGTCTTGGTGCCTCACCTCAAGGCTTCCAAGACTTCATGGGGGAAGCTGCTGGGCCCCCCAGCTCTGCGCCGAGCCATCGTTATAAAGCATAACTGTCCTGTTCCTGCCATGGACACAGGGATTGTCAGATGGGATTAGGATCCTTGGGGCCTCTCCGAGGCCAGCTCAGAGGTACTGAATGTTGGCAGGAGCTGGGGGATGCCACGGAGCCTCGGGGGGCATCCTGAGAGGCTGGAACAGGTCTGTAAAGCTCCAACGCTTCCCTTTAATGCACAGACACAAGAGACTGATCCTTGCACATCTCCTGCAAGGCAGACCAGCCCCTCAGCCCCAGGAGTAGTGCCCAACGCCTGGCAGGATAGTGCCGTGTGTGAGCCAAACTGCACCTGCTCCCTGGAGTTGGGTCCCTCCCTTGGATTCCCAGAGTTCAGGGAAGAGTTGCCTCCAGTGACTGTTCTGCTCTGGCCTCTGAGCCAAGCAGCTGGGGGAGGGACGCAGAGTCAGACCCGATACAAGGACCAGCGGGCAGGCAGAGACACTCCCGTCCTGCGCCGGTACAGGGTAAGCCTGGCAGCTCCCATAGCCCTGAGCTCCCTGGGAGATGGTGCTGGCGACACAGCAGGAGCCCCCGAACCAGAAGCCAGCAGAAGATACCCCACTCCAAAGCCTTGGCTGCGCCCTGTGCCGTCAGCCACTGACAAGGACCCTGCAGTGCCAGCCTGGCTCTCCAGGGAGCCTACCCCTCAGGGGGTAGCTCGATCTAATCCCAGGTTTCCCATACAGCCTGGAGAAGCCGAGGAACCCCAGGTCCCAGGATGCCTGTTAGGTTGCTAGCACTCGCAGAAGCACATGCCCGCGTCCACCTGGCTGTTTCAGAGACACGTCAGGCCAAAGTCCATGAGCCAGGGAACTGGCTCAGAGCAGCAGAACCAGTCAGAGGGGGGTAGTTTGTCCTGCCACTCAGCCAGCCCCAGTACAAAGCTGCACCACCCCGGCTCAGTCTGTCTCCTGGCAATCATCCCCGCTGCCCCCCGAGGCCATGCCAGGGCCCAGGACAGCACTGCTAGACTCTGGGGCGTGCTAGAGCAAGTGCCTGGGAGTCTGGAGACCCACACTGAGCCCATGAGCTAGTCACCTCACATCTCTGGGCGCCGGCCTCCCCATCTGTCCCATGCAGAGACTGCAGAGCTACCTGCAGCACAGCCGAGCAGCTGGACCCTGAGCCTGGGTCACTCCGGGTCTGTCTACACTGCAGTGACACCTGCAGTGGCCCCTGACAGCTGACTTGGGCTCGCGCGGCTCTGACTAAGGGGCTGATCAATTGCAATGAAGATGTTTGGGACCCCCCATCCCACGCTCCAGCCTGAGCCCAAATGTCTAAACTGCAATTAACAGCCTCTTCCCCCAAGCCCCCTGTACCCAAGCCGTGAGTGTCTCATTGCAGAGTAGACACCCCCTCAGAGGCCTGAGGCAGCCAGTGCCCATCTTTCAGCAGTCTCTCTAGTTACAGCTACGGCCCAGCACTTCTCAATTCCCTTGCTGGAGGAGGCAAAAAACTCCCCCAGGTTCCAACCCAGGGCTCCAGTGCTGTTGATAACCACAAGCTGATTCTCCGAATGGCTAGTGCCTGCCCCCATGCAAGAGGCTGGCTCAGGGATTCCTGGGCAGGTTTGATTTCACAGAAGAACGGACACCTGAGCATTCCCTACTGACACCCGCAATAGGACCTCCCCAGGGATCTGCAGGGGCCTGCATGTGCCACTTGCTGGTTCAAAGCACTTACAAACTCTGCCAGTGAATCAAGCCAAATATCTGCAGAGCAGGGACCTTCCAAGGAGCCCCTCAACTTGAAATCCTCTTGACCGAGAGCTCCCCCTAGGACGGGGAGCCTGCCCCACACCCCCAGCCCTGCACACTGAGTGCCGGGACAGCCATCACAGTCACTGGCGAATGCAGCATCAGGCCCCTGCGTGGACACGCCAGGCCAAATCCGAGCCTGGCATGAGCAGGAGTGGCCCCAGGAGGCTGAGGAGTGCATGTGCCTTAGCAGGGCTAAGGGTGGCCCACAGCTGAGAGCACGGGCAGGCGGAACTGATTTTAAGAAATGTGCCTGGTGCTACCAAGATCCAGGCCTGTTCTGGCTGGGGTTCTCTGGGATAGTCCATGCAGCGTGCAGCTGCAGGAGACGTGACTATTGCACTGACTCCAGGCATGGACAGGGCCCCACAAGATGAGCCCTCCGGCTCGCCTTTCATGCACGGGCGATCTTAGAGAGCTGAATCCTAACAGAAGGGAGCAGCCGGATGTGGAATACAGGTTCCTTTCGTCCCCACAGCACAATCTCTCTGGAACATGGCAGCCCCTCGATGGTCTGGGACCCTCCGCCCAGCCGGGCTCCTGTTCCACTAGCTGCATGCCCAGAGGCTGGGAAACGAGGGAGGGACGGTGGGTTTTAGTGATGGGCATGAGGCTTTGCCAGGTGGTGAGTGTCTCAGTGCTGGGTGCCCAGCCTGCTGAGCAAGGAGGGCGCTCTGTCCAGGGGACAGCATCCAGCAGAGTTAGGGGCCAGACGCAGAGGTGATGGGCACGGCTGGCCCCTTAGACCTTAGCACACACACTCCCCAATGGAAGCGAACCTGCAGCACTGCCATGCTGAGGAGCCAGATGGAGGTGAGTTAAAGTGTGGGGGGGGGGGCATTTCCATTTGCCCCCCTGCGAGCTGCTTCTCTGCCTCAGCATTGGCCCAGGTGATTCCCTGGAACACGGGGGCTAGCTCAGGGAGGCTTGGGGGGGAGCGGGGGAGCCTAGGCAGGCTGGGGAGCGCCAGGGATCCAAGGGAGATGGCGGGTTGGCAGGGGGTGGGGGGGTTACAGCCGCTCCGGCGCCCTCACACTCACATGGACCCTTGGAAACAAGTGCAGCCCTGGGATCTCAGCACCAACACGTCTCCCAGACCATGTCTCATCTGGCCCGGGTTAGTGGGTCCCAGCAGCACCAATCCTTGCCCCACGGATGCCCACTGGAGTGTTTTCTTTGACCAGGCCGGGGGCTCTGACTGCACAATGCCAACAGGAAGTTAGAGACACCTTCACATGCAGCCGCAGGGCAAAGAGCTGGGTGCCCATGAGTGACCCTCATTCCCACAATGCCCCCAAACCAGCTCCCTGTCACCAGGGTGAAAACACAGAGACTGCCCAGCTGCTCTGGGTTTTCAGAGTGGGGACTCAGGGAGGCCGGGTGGAGTTGGATCTTAGCAGCCTCTGGAGGCACAGTCCTGGGGAGTTCCCGCTAAGGGCAGGTGAGGACACGTACCCCAGCGAGAACAGACCCACCGAGAGCAGCACTTTCTCGGGCTCAGGCCAAGAGCTGCTGACAGCCAGAGGCTCTGGCCCAGCCACTCCCAGTCTCCCTGCAGGGCTCAGGCACCGGGGTCCTGCTGAGCCTGCAGAAAGAGCCTGTGGTCAGGTAGGAGCGGGGCGGTGGGGGATGTGAAAGCGCCAGAGTGCAGAAGGGCCAGAGCCAACGATAAAAAAGGGATGTGGCCAGTTCCTCTTCTTGCCCAGCCTTTCTCTGCTTACGCAAACTTCTGCTTTCCCTCCGCAGGGTCACTGCCAAGCTGGACTGAGACGTGCCCGGCCTCACTGCTGCAGGACGCTGCAAGGTAAGAGAGATCCCGCACGGTGGCACGGGCGCCCGATTCCTCAATAGCCACGAACGAGCCGGGTGCCTGGACAGACCCGTGTCCCTAAGGGGCTGCCGGGGTACCAGAACCCTCTCTGCACCCAGCTCCCTATGGGCTCTAGAGCAGACTCCGCTCTGAGCTGTGGCCCTGCTCCGAGCTCCCTGCCCCAGCCGTGCGTTCCCAGCCAAGCTAACCTTGCCCAGAAGCTGCTCCTGATGTTGCAGTGTTTTGTGTCTGGCTTATGCAGTGCTGGGCTCTTGGGCTGTAGGACCAGGAGATTCCGAGATTCCAAGGCCAGCTAGGACCATTGAGATCATCTAGTCTGACCTGAATAACACAGGCTGGAGACCTGCCCTGAAATAATTCCTGTCCAGTGTGCCCAGTGGGCAAGTCACGGTCACAAATGGCTCGGACAGGACAGGGAGGGAGAACTGGAGAGACTGGCGCACTGATGCTGGCAGTTCAGCTCAGGGCCTGATGAGACAGCCCATGAGTGTGTGGAACAGGCTCCAGGGGAGAAGCCCCACGGCAGGACAGAGCCCTGGAGACCAGATGGTTTTCAGAGCAGGGTCTGGCCCCGAATGTTTTGGTTCTGTGGCTGGTTGGGGATTTCAGTTCTTCCTTGCAGCCGGTGGAGCCAGCAGGATCTCAGAGCAGTGGGAGCTGGAGCAGGATTTGACCTGAGCTGGGTGAGGCGTGCACATGAGAGCAGCACATGCCACTCTCCCTGTCCCTTCCACAGACGCTCTGCAAACACCAAAGGCTTTGCTGCTCCTCTTGTCTCCCTTGTGCAGCCCCTGCAGCCGGGCGTGGGGTTGGAGCCTGCGCTGCCCCGGCAGCTTGGGGAGTGGGCAGCTGGTGCCTGAGCCTTGAGGCTGTTCTCATCTGGGGAGGTGAGGAGATGTGCTGTCCGGGGGGCAGTCTCTTCCCACTCATCCAGAGGCAGCTCCATCAAAGAGAATGGGGAGTCAGGGGGAGGACTTGAGATTGCAGCTTTTCCTTGGAGCAGTCCCTGTTGTGGACTTTGCCCCTCCGCTGTCCCCAGTACTGGCAGAATGTCCTCATGGCGCGGTGCCCTAGGGCCGCGCTGTTCCTGGCAGCCTGCTCCCCAGCCCTCTGCCCAGCCCACTTGCCGGTTGACAGCCCATCACCCCTGTGCTGCCCTGTGAGCTGTGCTGTGTCTCTCTGCTCTCTCCAGCGCTGGTGCCGACATGATGCTGTGGGCCGTGCTGCTCTGCCTGGCTGCGGTCCCCCTGGCCAGTGCCGATAGGTGCCAGGGCCACGCTGCCATCCCAGGCATTCCGGGCGTACCAGGACAGCCGGGCTCCAACGGCAAAGATGGAGTGGATGGCCCAAAGGGAGAGAAAGGTAAGAAGGAGGTGGGAGCAGGCAGAGCCCTGGGCCAGAGCGTTGCTATCGGGATGACTGCAACCCCCTAAAGGCCCTTTCGGGGTAAAGCACAATTCCCGGGGTTAGCTGTTAGTGCCTGTCCAGAGAGCCTGGCCCTTGCTGCTCTCAGCCAGGAGGATGCATTGCTGGAAGCAAATGGTTTGCACCTTTCCAATGCAGGAGCCAGCCAGCCACAGGTGCAAGGAATACGACCCTCCTTGCCCTCGGGCTAAGAGGGGAGCACCAGGGGAAAGGTGGGGCTCTGGCCTGGTTGGAGAGAAAGGGAAGAGGGGAGGTGTCTGGGAGATGGGATCCCTGGTGCAGGGGAGCAGGAATGGGGCTGGACACAGAGGGGTGCAAGGGAGGAGCTTCGAGCACAGACAGAAGGGTGCCTGCCATACAGAAACGGCAGAGCGCTGTACCTCAGGCAGGAAAGTGAGGGCGTTGCTATCAGTGCTACACGGGTGGCAGCCATGGGCAGTGGGTAGAATAGGCCGGGGAGGCTAAGCCTCCCCAAACAGGATGTGGCGCACCTCCCTCTGGAGGCACACCGCTGGCCTGCCTCCTTCAGAGCACTGGCCCTGAGGCCCTGCTCCCGCGTCCTGCTCTTCCCCCATAGCCCTGCCCACACTTCTCCTCTTCCCATCCTAGCTCCGCCTCTCCCTCGAAACCGGTGGGGGTTCAGGCGGCAGGCCAGCAGGCCAGGGGCTTGGGTGGGCGAGATGGTGGCCCATGGCTTGGGCGGCTCAGGCCAGCTGGCGGCCCGTGGCTCAGGCCAGGACTTGGGATGGCTGAGGCAGGCTGGGACTCGGGGCAGCTGGGATGGGAATGCTGGGGCTTCTCTGGCTGCGATGGGGGGTTTGGAGCTTCTCTGGCTCCAGTGGGTGGAAGGGGCAGGGACTCAGGCAGAAGGAGTGGGGCAGGGGGCTAGCCTCCCCTAATGGGCGGTTCATGCATCACCCATGGTAGCCACAATGGTGGCAAGTTTTCGTGAGAGGGTGGAGGACTCTCTGGCACAGAAAGACTGGAGAAGGGTTTCATCGTCCACCGGCCCTGAGCTGGTCACATGGCTTTGGTGGAACATCCTACGCTGAGCTCTGGGCTCAGCAGCGAAGCGATGAACCTGCCAGTGATAAGATGAGGAACGAGAACAGAGCCCTGTGAGCCTTCCCCTTATGAGTCTTCTTTTCTTGTTCTCTAGGTCCCCCAGGGCGGGTGGATGATGAAATGGAGCTGGGAGAGAAAGGAGAGCCGGGGAGCCCCGGACACCCCGGCAAAGTCGGCCCCAAAGGCCCCGTCGGCTCCAAGGGCTCTCCAGGCCCCACGGGTCCTCCTGGGCCAATGGGTGAATCTGGGGACTTCAAGACCACCCTCAGGTCTGCCTTCTCAGCTGCCAGGACCATTAGCATGCTGCCACGCCGGGACCAACCCATCCGCTTCGACCGTGTCATCACCAACGAGAACGGGCACTACGAGAACAGGTACGGCCGGTTCACCTGCAAGATCCCAGGCCTCTACTACTTCACCTACCACCTCACCTCCAGGGGCAACTTGTGCATCAACATCAAGAAGGGCCTGGGCACGAAGGGGGAGAAGGTGGTGACCTTCTGCGACTACGTGCACAACGTCTACCAGGTCACCACCGGGGGAGTGGTGCTGCGGCTGCAGGCAGAGGAGTCCGTGTGGCTGGAGCCCACCGAGAAGAATTCCCTGGTGGGGATCGAAGGGGCTGACAGCATCTTCTCGGGGTTCCTGCTCTTCCCCGAGGCCTAGCAGCCTGCGGACTCTGCCCCAGCACCCACTCTCCCATGTGCTCCCCGCATGTCACCCCCAAGTGCAACACGCTTGCACAAGCTTCCAGGCAGCAGCCCATTGATACATGAAGTGCTTTCCCCAGCAGCAGGGCCCTGGCACCGCCCCCACACAGAGCTGCCTCGGTGCTGCCCGTCCCACCCCTGGTGCAGCGCCAGCTTCAGCCCCACCCAGCACGCAGCCCCCTGGCAGAGAACCCACAACAAGGGAGGCCCAGCCCCGGGAGACCCATTCTGTGTTCCTGAATCCCTGGAAAGCACCCGTGGATCCCGAGGCTGCACTTCCTCAGTGCTTGGCACATGGTGCCGGTGACCACATGCACTGCCAAGAGCCCCTTGTCCCTGGGGCTGGCATGTCACTGCCACCGAAGGACCCCCGAGCTCAGCAGCACCTGAGCCCAGGGGCCAGAACCCCAGGAGAGCGAAAATGGGCAATGTGTCTCCTCTGTGTTTGGGGCCAAGGAGCCGTGCGGAGCAGGGATGCCCCACCCAGTGTGTCAGAGCAGACCGAGCTTTACTCCACATGGGCCTTCAGATGAATAAATGTCCCCTTGGTGGACAGATGTTGGGGGTCCCGGGGCACCACATCCTTGCCTTGGGCCTGGGGCACCTCTGGGCCAGGACAAAGTTCCTCCCCAGCAGGTGAGAGGGCAGCTGCCCTCCTGCTTAGGGCGTCACACCTCTCTCCCAGGGGACCAGACCCCTCCTCTCCCAGCCCATAGCTTTCACATAGCTTCTGCATGCCGGGGGAGGGGGACACAAGCCCTTTAAAATGAGCAAAGCACCAGCCCCTGCAGGACGGCTCAGTGTGATGGTTGGCCCGGGGAATCCCAGCCAAGTGGGGGTCCCTGTCACAGCAGTGGGGATTCCCCAGCATTAATTCTATAGCCAAGGATTCCCATGCCGTAGAATCATGGGAGCCCAGCCCAGCCCCGAGAGACAAACATTGGGGTGCAGTGGAAGTGCTCACCATCCTCTCCCAGGGGATGCCCGGCTGCGAGCCGCTCTGGCCAGCTCACTGCAGCACCAGTGCTGTGGGGCTCATGGGGTCAGACCGAAGGCCCCGGCCCTAGCCCCAGCTCTAGGGAGATGATCCTTCAGGAGCAATCCGAGATCTGCACTCTCCTTTCCAAGCCAGGCTAGTCAGAGCCTGACGCCCTGCAGCTGCCATGATGCAGCCTGTGGCAAGGAGGAGACCTCCAGCAAGGACACCTGCATCCTAGCCAGCCCCACTCCAGACACCTGCCTTCTTGGCTCCAGCGGCTGCTTGCTGTCCCTTGGGGCTAGTGCTCGCCAGGCCTGAGCATGCTCACGTGCTCTCAGGCCCTCAGCCGGGCCCCGCCCAGCAGACAGCCAATAAACTTGATGTCTGCTATTGATTTTGTTGTTCTGTTTTAATTAACAAATCGCCTGCCAGTGCTGCTGGGGTGGTCTGGGGCAGCCCAGCGAAGGTGGGGGGAATCATGGCCAGCCACCAGCACGGGGCTCAGCAAACGCAGCAGGGGCTGATCCCAGCCAAACAGCAACAGCTAAGGCTGCAGAGCATTTAGTGCTGGGAACGTTCCGGGTGCTGCGTGGCTGTAGGGGATGGTAGGGTGCTGGGTGCTGCGTCACTGTGGGGGATGGTAGGGTGCTGGATGCTGCGTGGCTGTGGGGGATGGTAGGGTGCTGGGTACTGCATGGCTGTGGGGGATGTAGGGTGCTGGGTGCTGCATGGCTGTGGGGGATGGTAGGGTGCTGGGTGCTGCATGGCTGTGGGGGATGTAGGGTGCTGGATGCTGCATGGCTGTGGGGGGATGTAGGGAGCTGGATGCTGTGTGGCCATCGGGGGATGGTAGGGTGCTGGATGCTGCATGGCTGTGGGGGATGGTAGGGCACTGGGTGCTGTGTGGCTGTGGGGGGATGGTAGGGAGCTGGATGCTGTGTGGCCATTTGGGGATGGTAGGGTGCTGGGTACTGCATGGCAGTGGGGGATGGTAGGGTGCTGGATGCTGCATGGCAGTGGGGGATGGTAGGGTGCTGGATGCTGCATGGCAGTGGGGGATGGTAGTGTGCTGGGTGCTGCATGGCTAGGGGGGGATGGTAGGGAGCTGGATGCTGTGTGGCCGTTGGGGGATGGTAGGGAGCTGGATGCTGTGTGGCCGTTGGGGGATGGTAAGGTGCTGGGTTCTGCATGCCAGTGGGGGATGGTAGGGAGCTGGATGCTGCATGGCTGTGGGGGATGTAGGGTGCTGGTTGCTGTGTGGGCATTGGGGGATGGTAGGGTGCTGGGTACTGCATGGCTGTGGGGGATGGTAAGGTGCTGGGTGCTGCATGGCGGTGGGGGATGGTAGGGTGCTGGGTGCTGCATGGCGGTGGGGGATGGTAGAGCTGGATGCTGTGTGGCCGTTGGGGGATGGTAGGGTGCTGGGTACTGCATGGCTGTGGGGGATGGTAGGGTGCTGGGTGCTGCATGGCTGTGGGGGATGGTAAGGTGCTGGGTGCTGCATGGCGGTGGGGGATGGTAGGGTGCTGGGTGCTGCATGGCTATGGGGGGATGGTAGGGAGCTGGATGCTGTGTGGCCGTTGGGGGATGGTAGGGAGCTGGGTGCTGCATGGCTATGGGGGGATGGTAGGGAGCTGGATGCTGTGTGGCCGTTGGGGGATGGTAGGGTGCTGGGTACTGCATGGCTGTGGGGGATGTAGGGTGCTGGGTGCTGCATGGCTGTGGGGGATGGTAGGGCGCTGGATGCTGTGTGGCTGCTGGGGGATGGTAGGGTGATGGATGCTGTGTGGCCGTTAGGGGATGTAGGGTGCTGGGTACTGCATGGCTGTGGGGGATGGTAGGGTGCTGGGTACTGCATGGTGGTGGGGGATGGTAGGGTGCTGGATGCTGTGTGGCCGTTGGGGGATGGTAGGGTGCTGGGTGCTGCATGGCTGTGGGGGATGGTAGGGTGCTGGATGCTGTATGGCCGTTGGGGGATGGTAGGGTGCTGGGTGCTGCATGGCTGTGGGGGATGGTAGGGCGCTGGATGTTGTGTGACTGCTGGGGGATGGTAGGGTGCTGGATGCTGCATGATGGTGGGGGATGGTAGAGTGCTGGGTGCTGCCCATTCCTGGCTCTGTGATAGATACTGTCATCACATGTCATTCTGTGGGCAATGGCCTTGAGTGTGGCCTGAGCTCTGGGGGCTCTGGAGCTGTGGAGGGGCTGGGGCGCATCTGGCACATCTGGTACAGGCACCAGGGTGTGGACTCCAGACACCGCCATGCCCAGCAGGAGCAGGTGGTGCAGGGGTTAAAGGCCCTGGCGCTGCTCAGCCGCTTCGGGAGACCTCCCCTTGTTCATTCTGCCCTGGTGTTATGGAAACACATCCCCAGACATGGCCCCCCCTCCTTTGCGAGATCACCTGTGGCTAAGGTCAGCCCTGCCTGGTCCCACGGGCCTGATTTACACCAGGACAAAAGGAGTGCAGAGGGAGCGTGCAGCGTCGTCCCATCAGCAGGCAGTATTGCACAGCCGCTTCCACCAGTGTCAATGATCACACGGGGATCAGGGTGTCACGGAGTGTGGGGGAGTCCGGGCCCGGCAGCCCTCACTTCCTGCGATTTACTGTGACTTTTAGCCAGCCAGTAAAACAGAAGGTTTATTAGACGACAGGAACACAGTCCCAAGAAGGGCTTGTAGGTACAACCAGGACCCCCTAGCCAGGTCCCTCTGGGGGGCAAGGATCCCAGACTTGGGGTTCCCTGCCTCTTCCCAGCCAGCCCAAAACTGAAACTAAAAACCTCTCCAGCAGGCTCTCTTCCTTTGTCCAGCTTCCTGGGCAAAGGTGTTGACTCCCCCCACTCCCCTTCCTGGCTCAGGTTACAGGCTCAGGTCCTGTCCCTCACCTAAAGTCATCCCTTGCTCTCCCATCCCCCATGCAGACTGTCCCTACTGCGTCACACAGGGCGCCAGGATTCAGGCCGAGCATGGTGCGTCAGGAAACCGGGTCTGTTCCTGCCTCCGCCATTGACTGTCTGGGTGACCCTGGGAAAGTCCCTGCCTCGCTCAGTGTCTGTGAAATGGAGCTAAGAAGGGTTGGGAAACCGTGCTGAGGAATGCTCACAAGTGCCTGGATCTCTGAGGACTGGCAAGAACCAGCTCTTTGTACCCACACTATACACCCCTGAGCAGAGCTCCAGCCACCCGGCTCCCTGCGGGCCCACAGGGGTGTGACAGCATCTCTCAGTGTGAAACTTCAGTGCCTGTGTCCAGCAATCAAACACAGCCCGCCAGAGTCCTCAGGGATCCCAGCCACCCTCCCTAGAGCACTGGGGAAACAGCATCTACTTCCAGAGACGACTCAGATCCAAAGGTGGGGTTCAGATTTGGCCACTTACATCAATACATCCTCATCCAGGCCAAAGCAACAAGCCACTGGCCCCAGGAAACCTGACAGCCCAGGGACACATATACCCCAGTAAAGCTGACAGCCCTGGGGACACATATACCCCAGTACAGCTGACAGCCCAGGGACACATATACCCCAGTACAACTGACAGCCCTGGGGACACATATACCCCAGTACGGTTAACAGCCCGGGGGCACATATACCCAAGTACAGCTGCCAGCCCAGGGACACATATACCCCCAATACAGCTGACAGCCCTGGGGACACATATACCCTAGTACAGCTGACAGACCAGGGACACATATACCCTAGTACAGCTGACAGCCCAGGGACACATATACCCCAGTACAACTGACAGCCCTGGGGACACATATATCCCAGTACGGCTAACAGCTCGGGGACACATATACCCAAGTACAGCTGCCAGCCCAGGGACACATATACCCCCAATACAGCTGACAGCCCTGGGGACACATATACCCTAGTAGAGCTGACAGACCAGGGACACATATACCCCAATACAGCTGACAGCCCTGGGGACACATATACTCTAGTACAGCTGACAGCCCAGGGACACATATACCCCCAATACAGCTGACAGCCCTGGAGACACATATACCCTAGTATGGCTAACAGCCCTGGGGACACATATACCCCCAATACAGCTGACAGCCCTGGGGACACATATACTCTAGTACAGCTGACAGCCCAGGGACACATATACCCCAATACAGCTGACAGCCCTGGGACACATATACCCCAGTACAGATGACAGCCTGTCACGGAGTGTGGGAGAGTCCGTTCCGGCACCCCTCTTCCTGGGACCCACAGTGACTCTCAGCCAGCCAGTAAAACAGAAGGTTTATTGGACAACAGGAATGCAGGTTACAGCAGAGCTTGCAGGCACAGTCAGGACCCCTTAATCGAGTCCTTCTGGAGTTTCAGGGTGCTTGGGTCCAGCATAGGATTCCCTGAATTCCTCTCACTCAGCCCAAAACCTAAACTGAACTGCCCCTCCTCCAGCCGGCCGATTCCTTTGTCCAGCTTCCCAGGCCAAGGTGCTAACCCCTCCCTCCTACCTGGCTCAGGTTACAGGCTTAAAGATCCTGTCCCTCACCTAAAGACATCCCCGGTTCTCCCACCCCTCACACAGACAGCCCCTACTCCATCACACAGCCCTGGGGACACATATACCCTAGTACAGCTGACAACCCAGGGACACATGTACCCCAGTAGAGCTGACAACCCAGTGACACATATACCCCTAGTACAGCTGACAGCCCTGGGGACACATATACCCTAGTACAGCTGATAGCCCAGGGACACATATACCCCAGTACAGCTGACAGCCCTGAGGACACATATACCCGAGTACAGCTGACAGCCCAGGGACATATATACCCCCAATATAGCTGACAGCCCTGAGGACACATATACGCTAGTACGGCTAACAGCCCGGGGGACACATATACCCTAGTACAGCTGACAGCCCAGGGATACATATACCCCAGTACAGCTGACAGCCCAGGGACACATATACCCCCAGTACAGCTGACAGCCCTGGGGACACATATACCCCAATACAGCTGACAGCCCAGGGACACATATACCCCCAGTATAGCTGACAGCCCTGGGGACACATATACTCTACTACAGCTGTTGGGTCTAAACTTTTGGTGAACTTTGGGGAGCCAAAACACACCCAGACTGACTGTCTCTGCATAATCCTTCCTGAACCCTTTTGAACAAAGCACTGACCTGCAAACTACTCATGACACCCCCTTTCCCTAGTAGCCATTAGCCTTTATCTCTATGCATTTACTTGTTAACTTGCTTTTCCTGTAAAATCTTGATTAATTATGCATGACCATTATCTTTTGTTAATCACTTTGTTTACTTCTGTGTATAAATATTGATGCTCACCCCTAATAAAGGGGCCACACTTAATCTAAAGCTTTTTAGAGCTAAGGATAGTGTGAGCCCGTTGATCAACGCATTGGTGTCTGGTCTCTGACAGAATTGTGTGCCCCATACCAACTCCGCACGAACTCGGGTGCTGGAGAGGTGAGTGAGGACTTGCTTTATTACCTAACAATTTGGGGGCTCGTCCGGGATTCCTTCTGGTGCGGTACCTCTGTCCAGTGGTCAGACCACTCATATATGAATTGGCAAGGCGCCACAGGAGATTTCTCCCAGCCAATTCAATATTGAGGGGTCGTGTATTGGACAGCAGGGTAAACGCCAGTTGGAGGGCTCCTGTCAGACACCATGGGTCAAGGGACTAGCGTGCCTCTTGAGAGTCCGTTGGGGATTGTAAATAAGTTATGGAACGAAGGGAAACTCCCAGTACAGACAGGAATGTCTAGGAAGAAGTTGTACACACTATGTGTAAGGAATTGGACTGGGTATACCGCGGTATTGGCCGACCCGGAGATGAGGTGGCCTTCGTATGGCTCTTTCGAACAGGCTGCCTTAAGAGGAGTAAAGAGCCAGATCGAAAAAGACCATCCGGGACAGTTATGTTACTGGCTTTGTTGGAACACAGCAGCAGAGCTGTGGAAATCTTTAAAAATTATGGCAGTCAGGTACTCTCCCGAGAGTGAACCCCCTCCAGGTTATTTCGATGAAGGGTGTAAACCACGGCGTGTTTTGACTCGTCAGCTGGTCCCCTCTGCACCTGCCCCTATTCCTCCGCAGGGGGACTCTCTCCATGTAGCAGAGGGGAATCTGCAGAATCCCAAATTGGAATTTCTGCAGAAGGATGAGGAGGAAATGGAGGGGCAAACCTCGGGAGGAGTAGTTACTAGGCTAATGTCCAAACAGATACAGCAGGGTGCATGCCCCCCCCCGAGGATAGCCCAGAGGATGTCCCCGTCAAATCTCTTGCGAGTAATAAAAGTATAGTTAGAGAGATGCCTTTACAGCTGCACCACCAGCTCAGCCCATTCCCCAGGCCTGGATCAACTACGGGAAACAGCAGCAGCCGCAGCAAACTCAGCCTCCTCAATGAAGGTACCCCGGGGGCGAAGACAAACAATGTGATGGTCTTATTTCCTTAATGTCTTTAGCCGGCTCCTTTCTCACTTTCTCCCCTCCCAGCAAAGAGCCTCGTTTAACCCTTTCAGTCCAGGGACTGCCTGTCTCTTTCCTCATTGATACTGGGGCTACTTTCTCTCTTTTAAATCATGCCCCCTCTCCCTGGCTATCCTCTGAGGTTAAAACTGCGACTGGGGTGGAGGGCAACCCACAGTCTCTGGGACTCACTTTGCCTTTGAATGTTATTTATGCTAATAAATGTTTTCCTCACCGTTTTCTTTTTTCCCCAGCTTGTCCGATCCCTTTGATGGGCCGGGATTTACTCTGTAAGCTTGAGGCTACTTTAACCTGCACTCCTGAAGGGGTAGGATTATTGATGACAGTGTTAGGAGATTCGGCCCCTACTCAGGGTAATTGGGAAACACCCCCCTCTCTCTCCCCTGACCTCACTGACTTGCCTTCAACCCTCTGGGGAATTTCTAACACTGATGTTGGCCTGCTCCTTTCGGCAGAGCCCGTAAGGATTCAGGTGAAGCCTTCCTTAACCCCCCCATCAGTCCCTCAATACCCCCTGTCGCTGGAAGCCCGGGAGGGCATCCGCCCCATTATCGAGGGATTCATTGCACAAAAGCTAGTCCGCCCTCAGCGCACTCCCTGTAACACCCCTATACTGCCTGTCAAAAAGCCTCCTAAAAAGGACGGAGACCCTGTTCGTTGGCGCTTTGTACAGGATCTACGAGTTGTTAATCAGTATGTGGTCCCTCTTCATGCAGTAGTTCCTGACCCAGCTACTATCATCAGCCAAATCCCCTGGGATGCTGAGTGGTTCACTGTTATTGACTTAAAATCAGCTTTTTTCAGCATTCCTGTGCACCCAGACTCTCAGTATCTCTTTGGTTTCACCTGGGAGGGACAAAGTTATGTCTGGCAACGACTTCCTCAAGGCTACAGAGACAGCCCCACGATTTTCAGCCAGTGCCTCCGCCACGACTTGGAAGGTTTCACCAGTCCGCAGGGATCCACATTGGTCCTATACGTAGATGACATCCTATTAGGTAATCGCGAAGAAGCTGCCCTCCGCATCGATGGTAAGGCACTTTTATTATACCTACACACCAGAGGCCACAAGGTAGACCCTAAAAAGATTCAGTGGGTCTCACAAAAGGTCCGATATCTGGGCTTCCTGTTAACCCCAGAGGGAAGACAGATGGACCCAGCCTGCATAAAGACTATTCAAAACTGCCCTCTACCGAACACCAAGAAACAACTTCGAGGTTTCTTAGGATTAATTGGCTTCTGTCGCCCCTGGTTGCCGTCCTGGGGGGAATTAAGCAAACCGCTCCACCGACTCACTGCTAACCTTGCTCCTGACCCTTTGCAGTGGTCCCCGGACACTATTCAAGCCTTTCAGTTACTCAAGGACAGTGTGGCCTCCTCCATGTCTCTCCGCCCCCCCAATTACAGCAAACCCTTTCACCTTTTTGTCCACGAGAGGGGCGGAATTGCTAGTGGTGTCCTTACCCAGCTGAGCGGGCCCCACCATTTCCCGCTTGCTTTTTACTCTCAGCAAATCGACCCTGTCGCTCAGGGAACCCCATCCTGCACCCGGACTCTGGCAGCAGCTGCCCTGCTGATCACAAAGGCAAAGAGCCTAACCCTGGGTCATTTTACCACGGTTTGGACCTCTCATGCCTTGTCAGCCCTTCTGCGTAGGGGCACAACCCAAGTCTTTTCGGCCCATCGTCAGCAACAGCTAGAGGCCGAACTCTTAGAAGACACTAACCTAATTTTTGAAAGGTGTGGACCCCTTAATCCAGCTACCTTGCTTCCTGACCTGCCAGTCCTCCAGGATCAGCACGACTGTGTGGAAGTAGTTTACAGCATCTTACAGATAAGAGACAACCTGTTTGACGTGCCACTGGACAACCCCGATTGCATCCTCTTCTCGGACGGAAGCTCCTTCTATGTTGATGGCAAGCGTTTCACTGGTTATGCTGTCACCTCTAAATGGGACATTCAAGAGGCCGCCTCACTGCCAGGCAACTGGGGAGCCCAAGCCGCTGAACTCTATGCCCTGGCCCGAGCTTGCCAGTTGGCCGCTGGTAAGACCGTTACCATTTTTACTGATAGCAAATATGCTTTTGGAGTTGTGCATTGTCATATCCACCTCTGGAAGTTTCGAGGTTTCCAGACAGCTGCCGGTAAACCCATTCAGCACCTCCCCCTCATCCACAAGCTTTTGGACGCCCTCCAAAAACCCTCTGTCCTGGCTGTAGTTCACTGCCGGGCCCATACTAAAGATAGTAGCCCCGTTACCCGTGGAAATGCCCTGGCTGACGCCTCCGCTAAGAAGGCTGCCACCTTACCTTTGGCCATGCCCACATTGGCTATTGCAGCCTCCTCCTTTACTCCACCGCACCCCGTACCAGTACCCGCTGCTGAACTGCAATCGTGGGAGAGCCTCGGGGCCACTCTGGTCAAAGGGACCTGGCTTATGCCAGATGGCCGAGCCTGCCTCCCTCGCTCCACATACCCCGTGGCAGTTCGCTGGCACCATGATAAAGGGGGTCACTACGGCACGCACGCCCTCGTGAACACCATCGCTCGCTTTTGGTATGCTCCAGGCATTCAACCCTATTGCCTATCAATAGTGAAAGCATGCAGCACATGTCAGCGTAATGAACCTGCTCCACCTCTTAACAAAATTAAGGGTGGAAGACCTCCGCCTGCTGCTCCATTTCAACATCTTCAAATTGACTTTGCAGATATGCCAAAGGCTTTTGGGAAAAAGCACCTCCTTGTTTTGGTTTGCCCTCTGACTTCCTGGGTCGAAGCTTTTCCTACTGCTAATTGTACTGCTGCCACAGTGGCAAAGATTCTCCTTAGAGACATTGTACCCCGTTTTGGCATCCCTCTTGTGCTCGACTCAGATCGCGGACCTCACTTTACTGGTCATGTCCTTGGCCGTTTAGAACAAGGACTGGGCATTTCATACTCCTTTCATACACCCTACCACCCCCAGTCTAGCGGGAAAGTTGAGCGTATGAATAGGAAACTTAAGTTTACATTGGCTAAATACTGTCAGGAAACAGGATTAAAGTGGCCTCAGGTACTTCCCTTGGTCCTGTTTCACCTTCGTACTCGCCCAACCCGCGCATTGGGATTATCCCCCTTTGAACTGCTCTATGAACACCCCCCCTTTCAAAGGCGGGGCGCTACCACGTGCTGATGTTTCACTATTGGGAGGGGATCATTTAACCGCGTGTCAGTTTCTCTCCCTACAGGCTCGCCTCCGTACCCTTTGGAAAGCCTCGCAGTTTTCCCAGACCGTGCCGCTGGAGGAACAGATCCACCCGTTCCAACCAGGGGACTTCGTCTGGGCCAAAAAGTTCGTTCGTGACGACACCCTCCAGCCAAGGTTTACTGGACCCCACCAGGTTCTTTTAACAACCCAGACTGCAGTGTTCCTGAAAGGACGCAAATCTTGGATCCACCACTCCCACGTCAAGCCAGCCGTAGTGGACCACAGTGACGGACCAGCAGCTCTTGTCACCACTGAGGACACTGCCTTCGACCAGTGGACCAGCTTACCTCTCTCAGACATTAGACTTAAATTGACTCGAAAAAAATGAGAGGACCCTTTATTCTGACAACTGTATGTTTTTTTATGCTTTTTTAGTTTATTTTCTGCTTATGAAGAATGCTGTGTTTTTGTAAATGACACCTACTCTAACACTTTTCAACGTACCAAAAAACTCTTGGTGGGTGTTGTTGGGGCCATAGTAGTCCTTATAATACTGTGTTGCTGTATTCAGTGTGTCCCCTCCCTCATAAACTCATGTAAGTCAGTTTATTCTTTTCCCACTTCAGCTAAAAGCCTTACTCTCTTCAAATTGGCCCAGGCTAAAATTGCCAAGCGGCCCTTGAGATCTTAAAATAGGGTGTAGCTTTTTGATTAATAGTTATCTCAAAGCTACAAATGGAGGAATGTTGGGTCTAAACTTTTGGTGAACTTTGGGGAGCCAAAACACACCCAGACTGACTGTCTCTGCATAATCCTTCCTGAACCCTTTTGAACAAAGCACTGACCTGCAAACTACTCATGACACCCCCTTTCCCTAGTAGCCATTAGCCTTTATCTCTATGCATTTACTTGTTAACTTGCTTTTCCTGTAAAATCTTGATTAATTATGCATGACCATTATCTTTTGTTAATCACTTTGTTTACTTCTGTGTATAAATATTGATGCTCACCCCTAATAAAGGGGCCACACTTAATCTAAAGCTTTTTAGAGCTAAGGATAGTGTGAGCCCGTTGATCAACGCATTGGTGTCTGGTCTCTGACAGAATTGTGTGCCCCATACCAACTCCGCACGAACTCGGGTGCTGGAGAGGTGAATGAGGACTTGCTTTATTACCTAACACAGCTAACAGCCCAGGGACACATATACCCTAGTACAGCTGACAGCCCAGGGACACATATACCCCCAAAACAGCTGACAGCCCTGGGGACACATATACCCTAGTACAGCTGACAGCCTGGGGATGCATATACCCCAATACAGCTAACAGCCCGGGGACACATATACCCCTAGTACGGCTGACAGCCCTGGGGACACACATATCCCAGTATGGCTAACAGCCCAGGGACACATATACCCCAGTACGGCTAACAGCCTGGGGACACATATACCCCAGTAGAGCTGACAGTCCTGGGGACACATATACCCCAATACAGCTGACAGCCCAGGGACACATATACCCCAGTAGAGCTGACAGCCCTGGGGACACATATACCTCCAGAACAGCTGACAGCCCAGGGACACATATACCCCTAGTACGGCTGACAGCCTGGGGGACACATATACCCCAATACAGCTGACAGCCTGGGGACACATATTCCCCAGTACAGCTGACAGCCCTGGGGACACATATACCCCTAGTACGTCTGACAGCCCGGGGAACACATATACCCCAGTACAGTTGACAGCCCTGGGGACACATATACTCCTAGTACTGTTGACAAACCAGAGGACACATATTGCCTCACTTCAGCCAACAGCCCCAGGGAAACACATACCCCTACTACACCTGAGAGTCCTGGGAACATTTGTATCCCAACTACAGCCGAAAGGCTAGGTGACACATGTACAGAGTGAAAGTAAGCCGGTCTGGTCCTGTCCAGCATACCGGGAAGAGCCAGTACACCATGCCGGACCGCACCGGCTTCCGTGGCAGGGATTTAAAGGGCTCTGGGCTCCCCACCGCAGCAGGCAGCCCAGAGCCCTTTGAATCCTGCGCACAGCTCCAACAGCCACACATGAAATCAAATATTGGAAATCCACTCTGCACGGCAATGCAGATGGCCTCTCAAGGTTGCCTTTGCTGGTCAAACATCAAGATAGTGCCCAAAAGGAAATCTTCTACTTTGAACAGGTAGAGAATACACCCATCACTGCTACTCAGGTAAAGAAGGCAACTCGCATTGACCCAGTATTGTCCCAAGTTATGGACCTGGTGATGCATGGAAAATCTCGACAAACCTCTCCGGTCTCACCCGACCTTGTTACCTATATGTCCAGGAGGATGGAGTTATCAGTCCAATCTGGTGGTTTGTTGTGGGGGAGACGTGTCATTATTCCACCGCCACTGAGATCACAGATGTTAGAACAGCTCCATTCCGGTCACTGTGGAATAGTGCGCATGAAGGAAATTGCACGAAGCTATTTTTGGTGGCCTGGATTGGACAGTGCTATTGAAGAGAAGGCAAAAGCTTGTATGTTATGTCAGGATGTGAGGAATGCACCCCAGTGGGCACCCCTACACCCATGGGACTGGCCTGAAAACCCGTGGCAACGTATTCACATTGACTTTGCTGGCCCCCTTGAAGGAAGCATGTTCTTGGTGGCAGTAGATGCCCATTCTAAATGGCCAGAAGTCTCTACAATGCAGTCCACTACTGCAGAGAGTACTATCCAAAAACTACGGGGACTCTTTAGTCCTTTCGGTCTGCCAGAACAACTTGTGAGCGACAACAGACCGCAGTTCATCTCTCAGGAGTTTCAAAATTTTATGAAGGTAAATGGGATACACCACATCACGTCAGCACCATATCATCCATCCACCAATGGATTAGCTGAAAGATTTGTGCAGACAATGAAACACACTTTGAAATCAGCAAGAGGACAACACTCCATTCAAAAGCGTCTGGATACCTTCTTACTTTCCTACAGAAACACACCTCATGCTACGACCCAGGCATCCCCGGCCTTTCTAATGAGACGACAGCTGTGCACTTGCTTTGATCTGCTGAAACCTTCTGAACCCCGACAAATTGTGCAACATCAGCAGCAATATCAAGTCATCAGATGGGCACCCAGAGCAAAAGACCGAACCTTTAGCCCAGGACAGCCAGTTTTGGCTCGGAATTATACTTCCAGAGCTAAATGGGTCCCTGCCAGAATCATCACTCAAACAGGACCTGTTTCCTACACAGTCCAGACTGCAGAGAATCTTACCTGGCGGCGACATGTAGATCAGCTGTTGCCAGGTCATGCCAGTCCTCAGGACACATCTGCAGTTGAGTGGTCTGACTTCACCTCTTCTGGTGAGACACCAAATCACGAATCACCTGTTCCTGACTGTTCTCCTCCATTACTGCCGGTGGCTGAGATACCCCTTTGCGCAGCACAAGCTGATACCACCTCTTCACCTGTTCATTCTGCGGATCCTGAGCCCATGGTACTTTCGGGTGCAACAACACCAGAAGTTCGCCGTAATCCACCTAGAGACAAAAGGCCTCCTCATCGGCTGGACCTTTAGCTAGGGCGAACCCACAGTTATGGGGCAAAATAATCCCCAGGGTTTAGCTGTATTGGGGTATATGTGTCCCCGGGCTGTCAGCTGTACTAGGGTATATGTTTCCCCGGGGCTGTCAGCTCTACTGGGGTATATGTGTCCCTGGGCTGTTTGCTGTTCAGCTCGTTATCCACCCCCATCCGCTGAACAAAAGTGCTCATCATCCGGGGATGCATAAACAAGGGATTCTTGAGTAGGAGAGGGGAGGTTATTTTACCTCTGTATTTGGCCCTGGTGTGACCACTGCTGGCATCCTGTGCCCAGTCCTTGTGTCCGCCATTCAAGAAAGATGTTGATAACTTGGAGGAGGTTCAGAGAAGAGCCACGAGAATGATTAGAGGATTAGAAAACCTGACAGTGATAGACTCAAGGAGCTCCATCTACTTAGCTTAACAAAGAAGGTGAGGGAGTGACTTGGTCCCAGTCTATCAGTACCTAGATGGGGAACAAATATTTAATAATGGGCTGGTCAAACCAGCAGAGAGAGGTCTAACATGATCCAATGGCTGGAAGTTGAAGCCAGACAAATTCAGACTGGAAATAAGGCATACATTTTTAATAGGGAGGGTAATTAACTATTGGAACAATTTGCCAAGGATTGGGGTGGATTCTCCATCACCGGCCATTTTAAAATCAAGAGTGGATGTTTTTTCCAGAAAGTTCTGCTCTAGGAATTATTCTGGGGAAGGTCTCTGACCGGTGTTATACAGGAGGCTAGGCCAGATAGACTCATAGACTCTAGGACTGGAAGGGACCTCGAGAGGTCATCACAGTGGCCTTAGAATCTATGAATCCCCAAACCTTTTTCAGAGTCACCACTTCCCAGAATAAAGTTCCAGAGCCTGGAAGTATGGCCTGCATTCTCTGTTCCTAGATGTGTATATTTACATTTAGTGACATTAAAGCTCATACTGTTTGCTTGCACCCAGTTTACCAACCAATCCAGCTCGGTCTGTCCTCTTTGTTATTTCACTCACCCAATTTGTGTGACATCTGCATACTTGATCACTGATTCTGTTTTCTTCCAGATCACTGATAAAAATGTTAAACAGCACAGCACCAAGAACCAATCCCTGCTGGACTCCACCAGAAACACACATCCCTTTGATGGTGGTTCCCTGTTTACAATTACATTTTGAGACCTATCAGTTAGCCAGCTTTTAATCCATTTAATATGAGCCATTTTAATTTTATATCTTTCCAGTTCTGTAATGAGGTAGTAATAACTACCCTATTACAGAAGTTTAAGTATATTACATCAAAACTATTACCTTTATCAACCAATTTCATCAAAATAATATCAAGTTTGTTTGACAGGATCTACTTTCCATAAAGCCATATTGATTGGCATTAATTATATTACCCTCCTTTAATTCTTTATCAGTCAAGTCCTGTATCAGCTGACCTATTTTCTTTGGGGTCTATGCCAAAGTGACAGGTCTATATTACCAGGTCATCCCTTTTAAAGTATTGGCACAACATTAGCTTTCTTCCCGTCTTCTGGAGCCTCCACAGTGTTTTCAAACTTATTGAAAATCAACATCAATGGTCTAGTGAGCTCCTCAGCCAGCTCTTTTAAAACTCTTAGATGCAAGTTATCTGGCCCTGCTGATTTTAAAATGTCTAACGTTAGTAGCTTCTGTTTAACAACCTCTTGACATATTAGTAGAATGAAAAAATTTATCATATGACATGACTACATCATCTGTTTTTTCCTTCAAATACAGAACTGAAATATTTATTGCACACTTCTGCCTTTTCTTCATTATTATTGATAATTCGACCATTTTGCATCTAGTAATGGATCAATACAATTTTAAAGATTCTTTATTGTTCCTAATATACTTTTAAAAAAACACCCTTCTTATTGTCCTTAGAATTGGCCTTGGAGTTCTCTTTGGTTCCCTTATCACTTCTCTACAATTCCTACTTTCTGGTTTCTGTTCATTAGTATCATCTTACCCTTTCTTCCATTTTTTATATATTTTAATATTTTTTATAGCTGCCTTCATTTTCCCACCTACGTATCATCTCTCATTAGCTATCGAGTTGCCAACTCTCACCTTCCATCAGCCCATAATGCCAACATCCATCGCCCACTTGTTAAATTTTCAAACAAGCACCTTTGTGCTTTCTCTGCCCCTCATGTCTGGGAGGAGCTCCCTGTAAGTAGCCACTAAGCCACCTCATGAGCCTCCTTCAAACTGTCCTTTGTAATGATGCCTACGAAAACCTGGACAACAGTTAGGCTGCCTGGTGTGAGGAGGCCATGGACCAACATTGTGTCCCTGTTGCCTTGTACTCGCCTCTCAGTTTGTTTGTGTCCATTTCTTGGCTCTTGGCTTGTGTTCAGATTGTCAGCTCTTTGGGGCAAGGACTGTCTCTTTATATCCGTCCAGTGTCTGGCATAGTGGGGGCCTGGCCCATGACTGGGGCTGCTTGGCCCCATGATAATAACAGCGACTGGAGGCACCTTTAGCCTCCGAAAAGGTGTGGCTTTCTGTTCGGTGTGAGCACTCCCTGACATGCACAGCCAATGCATTTTGCTCTGCCCTATGACCATGGCATTCCAGAGCTCTGCTGATGCCCCTTGATCACAATCCACAGCCCTGCTGCTGTTCCAGTCCTGGGGCCTTCACCCACAGCTCTCCCATTGCCCCTCAATCCCGACCTGCGGCCTCCTCAGTTCCAGCCTGCCTTGCCCAAGTGGACTTCAATGAACAGCAGAGCAGCAATCCCTTGTCTCCCAGCCCGCCCAGGCCTGGCATAGCAGCTGCAGGTCGGGCCTGAGGGCCATCGTCACTGGGTGGGTGAGACAGATTGGGATCATAGACCCTGCAAAGCGGGATGGAGGGGAGTCGGCAGAGCTGTGTGTGTGAAGAACCTAGGGGTAGATGTGAACCAGAACTGAGGGACAGCGACAGAGCTGGGGGATTGTCGAGAGAGAAATAGCAGGGTGAGCAGATACACTGGCCAGGCCTGCTGAACCCGCGTGCTAACACCTGGGGAGTCAAGTAACTGCACCATCAGCTGTGCAAGGCTAGAGCGGCACATAGGGGCAGGAGAGCCAGGGGGAAGAGACTGGGGAGCTCCCACCACCTTCCCTGCCCTCTCACCGTCACCCTCCCAGACAGGCTTCAGCTTCACAGTCCTGAACGCCTGGATTCTGACTCGCTGTGTGACCCCGGGAGTGCCCCTGTGACTCAGGTCCCTGCCTCAAATGGAGAGCTCAGCACTTGCCTGTGCACAATGCGCTGAAACGGACAGGTGAGACCCTCTATGGAAATGCCAGCTGGCAGCATCATTATCTGTGATTATGGCCCCCAGGTTGCAGGGAGGCCCGTAGTGTGGGGATGGGGAGTGCAGTGTAATGATTCCCCTGTCTTGTGGGTCTCCCAGGGCTCTCCACCAGGTACCTTGAGCCCCCACTGTGTCCTGCACTAGCACGTTGCACCCTTCGGCATGGCTGTCTCTGTGTGCAGGCCACCTGAAGTCAGAGGGACTCTGGGGGCGGATGGGGCCCACGCAATTATATGACCAGTGGCCTGAAGCCCCAGTGCCTGCTGTTGACAGCTCCTGGTGAACAGGGGAAAAGAGCAGCTCTGAGCGGCTTGACAACTCCAGCCAGACAGGGGCTCATAGAGGAGGGAGGTAGCTGAATGGCCACGCCTGACTTGTACTGCTCTTATGGGACAGTTTAGTCAAAATTCAGCTACGTTCTGAGTTTGGGGGTAAAAGTTATTATCCCTGCCAGGTAATGAAAGACAAGAGAGGTGCCTCAAATGGGGCTGGGGCTAGGGCCCCCCTAACAAGTCTGCAGTCTGGCACGCTGGCTTGCAGAGCCTGCACAGAGCCAGGATAGAAAAGGAGGCTCTTGCCGGCAGGGTGGTACATTGCTGGTGGCAAGGACTTAGATAAAATCCTGGGCCGCTGACTTCCTTCCCACTGGAGATGTTGCATGCAGGTGGGGGCAGAAGCTCCGCCGAGAACTCCAGTGAAGGGTCCCTATTCAGCAATGGGTAACAGCTGTAATCACGATGGCTGGGGCAGGAGGCAGAGCCCTGCCCTGGCAGCAGGTGATGCAGTACTTCCCTAGGGACTGCAGACAGACCCACCTGAGCTCCGGATTCTGCCAACAAACAGCCAAGGCAGGTGCAGCAGAAGAGGGAAGTGGGAACACATTATCTCGTTGGACACTTACACCGGGTTGGCAGGACTGGGTTTAAGACTATTGCCAAGACACCCTGTGAGTGTCATATACAGTCTATACACACACACACATCTGTATGAATGATCATGCTGATTCATTATTGCTGCCTTTCCTGCATTTATTCCCTGTCCCCCCTCACACCCACTTGCCATGACGTTTTCTTTTTCATACAACGGATCTAGTGCTTCTGAGTGGGGAATTATTGCCCGGTGAGCATGCCAGAGGTATTCCATTTCCCTGGTTTCCGGGTTGGGGCTCAGGCCATGTAATTGTATTTTGAGAAGGAACCTCTAGACATTGAACCTGGCCCCCCTTGCTGCCAACAGCCCCTGGCAGGAGGGTCTCCCAGTGAACGGGGTGAGATCTGCAGTACTGCCAGGATCCTTCCTTAATAATACAGATGGAAACCCCAGGGCTAGAAAACTGGAGGGATGGAGTTCTCTGCTCCCTCTGCGGGGGAGAAGAGGAAAAGCCAGCTCTGGCCTGCTTCATTTACCTGAATTATAATATTGTTTACTCATATTTCCACCTTCTGGGTTTTGGTGTTGTGGCTGCCTGTAGCAGGGCGGTTACCCGCTCGGGCCTGACAGGGTTAAGGCCAGCCATGGCAGAGGGCTGGGGCTGTAAGGAAAAGCTCAGGCTGGTTAGGAAAGGAGGCACAGCTGGGCCATGCCCCAAACCGAGCACAGCAGGTCGTTATAAAAGGGCTGCTAGTCTCTCCAGTCTTGGAGGGAGCAGGGCCTGGCTGTCTAGAGGAAGGGTACCAGGAGTGAAGCAGGGCTGGGGAAAGGCCAGAGGAGCAGGGGAGCTCCAGGCTGGCGACTCCCCAGGCTGCAGGGCCTGGTCCTAGACCCACCCCGAGGTACTGGGTGGTAGAGGAAGGCAGCAGGGCCTATCCCCTTGCCTGTGATGACTGCTCTTATCCTGCAGTCTGCCCAGGGAGCAGGGGCTCATTGCTGACTGGCAGTAACCACCGGCTGAGGCAAGGTGGATTAGGGGGTTGGGGTCCCTGGGGAGGGGAGACCCTGAGAGTGAGGGGTTACTGCCAGGAGGCAGCACCCCAGATAATGGGGCATTGGAGTCCAGGAGGGACACGGGGGGGCCCCAGTGGCAGTGAGATGTCAGCCTGCAGAGGGCGCTCCAAGGCTGAGAAAAGAGCTAATTCCCAGGACTCCAGCAGGAGGCACCGCAGGGGTGAGTCTCTCCCGTTACACTGCTGTTTGTTGATGTTGTGATGTGATAATGGAGCATTATCCATGCTACACTCAGAGAAGGGTGTTGGAACTGCGAAGGATGTTCCCTGCCTGAGGTGTTCCCCTGATATTGTGAGTGGTGGACTTTGCTTGTGTAACAAAACTCAGGCTTCACCAATAAGGAAGGGAAAAGGCTCTGTTGTGAATAGGAGCTGTGCCATGCAGGGAACACAGGCTCTTCCTAAGGACTGTACGTGTGCAGGTCTGATTTAGTGGTGGAACAGGAGCTGAGCTGATTACACCACTACGAGGGTGGTGAAGCACTGGAATGCATTACCTAGGGAGGTGGTGGAAGCTTCTTCCTTAGAGGTTTTTAAGGTCAGGCTTGACAAAGCCTTGGGTGGGATAATTTAATTGAGGTTGGCCCTGCTTTGAGCAGGGGGTTGGACTAGATACCTCCTGAGGTCTCTTCCAACCTTAATAATCCACGATTCTAATGGCCGACCAGACTAGTTGCACTGAGCAGACTTCACAATGCCCTGGTCCACTGGGTTAGCAGAAGCAGAGCTGAAGTCGGTGAACTGGACTAAGTCACTGCACTGGTGGAACGGCTGTCAGGTTGGGAGTAGATTAGTGGATGCTCCTTGGTTAGCACTGCAACTCACCCAACCCGTGAGTGGGGTTTGTGGAGGACAGTTCTTTGGTTTATTATCTGGCACCAGTGGATTCATCAATATAAGGTTCCTAACCTCAGAGAAGGGAGGTTCTGGAGCAATCAGAGCAGTGGAAGCAAACACCTAACTAGGTTTAAGATGGATCTTGATACATTTTATGAATGGGATTATATGACCGAGTCACCCACGCTAGCTGGGACTGGACCCAATGATCCAAAAGTTCCCTTTCAGTCCTATGTTCCAAGGCCCAGTTGATCTGGTTTGTTCGATTTCTTACCTGCAAATGTGTATACACGGGCTTATCATAGAGTTTTTACTGATTTCCCATTTTCTCCAAATAACAGCTCCTTGAGGTCCATGATCCGAGGGCTCTGTATGTTCATGAGTGAGCGAAAACACCCCAGAAGGACCAGGGAAGCTTTATTTTAAATCAATACCGTAGGCTCCTGCAAGTTGCCAAACTTTGGCTGAACTCTGGCTGTTGGCTTGGTGCAAAGATGGCTGGACAGTGGTTAGTGGCCGTCAGAGTGCAGGAGGTAGATTAGATGATCTGGAGATCCCTCCTGACCTGACAGCTCTAGGTCTCTGATAGGCCAGAGCCAGATACACAAGTCCAGCTCTGGACAGGGGCTCATACCAGAATTTTGTATATTTTTTTAGAAGGCTCTTTAGGTAGCAGGAACCAGTGCTCAGTGCTGGCGTTGGCACCTGGCAGGCGGGTGCCACAGAGATACTTACCAGCTCCCCATAATGAAGTGCTGGGCCTGGTCAGCTCCCCCATTTATTGGCATGTCATTGTGATGCCCAGCATTTATCTCTAGACACCTCCCCTGCATGCTGAGCGCTAAGATGCTCTCCTGGGATTTAGTCTCAGATTCCTAAGTTCTGTGCAGCATCGAATATCAACCTTCTCCAGTAGCATCCTGCCACCAAAATGCCATCCTCTCTCCAAACGTGACATTTCCTCTCCTCCATTGCCCTCATACGAGTCCTAGAATGGGTCATTTCAGTCCTGCACTGGTGACTGAGTCAGTCCAGTACCTTGTAACCCATCTGGCTAGCATGGGAACTATATAATATGCCCTGGAGAAGGGAGATTTCCCACTACCTCTGATGGATCCAGAGATATGGGCCAGTAAAATTGTGACACATTTATATCCAGAAAAGCTACTCTAGGTCACTTTTACATTGAATGGACCTGATTCTCCTTTTACACCACTCAAATTCTATTGAGTAGGAGAACTGGGCCTATTAATCAAAACTCCCCTTAATTTCTGTGGGTGCAGGACTGGGCTACTGATATCAATAAGATGTCTTGCTTTTGGAGAAGGAATTAGACTGAGCAGCTAAAGTTACAAGTAACACATGGTTGGGGACTAGTCTGGAGGGGTGAAGTGACAATCAGGCCTTGATTAGAGCTGGATCAATCCCTACATTTCCAAGGAACCCTAAACTCAGGGAAACTTCGGCAAAACTGCTGTGTTTCACCGGCATCCACTTCAAAACCATGAATGTTGCATGTTTTTGATAGAAAGACTGAGATTTGGCCTGTTCAGAACTGGTGTGTAGCTTAAAACTGGGCTCCTGACTGTTCCAGACTGTATCAAGCTGGGCTGGCAGTCACGTGCCAGTTCCTGAACCTCCCGCTAACCAGCATGGGAGGAAACACAAAACCTTCCCATGACTTGAGTTTCACTAGAAACGTCCCACATGGTTCTGGAGAGAAGCAGCCTGGTTCTGTTCTCCCATGTAGGATTTACACTGCTGGAGCTTTCTCACCTCCAATGCAGTTTTCTCCTGCAGAGGAGAATGGGCCTGAAATCTCGGTATAGATCTGACCCTGTTTACCAGCAGGTGGAGCTGGAGAGTCAGGCAGTCAGGACCTCACCATATTCTGAGGAGATTATTCACTATAACAGGTTCCTATGGTGTACATAGAGTGCACCAGAGGATTTTCACCCCCCTTGGCCCAGACCCTGCAAGAACTGAGGAGTCATAAGTTATTTGGGCAGAATGTCCGTGGGTAACTTGGGCTCAGCTCTTGGCATGCTGCAAAGAGATGGGGAGATACACAGGGATTCACTTACTCTCCAGCTAGCACCAGGGCTCTGGCCCTCATCAGCAGCCAGGTACTGTTGAGCTCCTACCACTCTAGCCAAAGTCCCACTGGCAGAAACTGGGTCCTGACCCAGGAACGACACCAAGCGTTTGCTGGAGCTGAACACACTTTGCCGTCTCAACAGGGGCTGGTGTGTGCTTACCCATTGGATTGGAGCTGAAATACACACAGGCAGAGAGAAGACCCCTGGTCTGCCAGTGCCCAGCCTGGTTAACCATCTGGGCATGCTGCAGGGATCTCACAGGCATTTGGGGCCAGAACAGGACGAGGGGTGGAGGTGGGATTGACGATCATTGCAATATAATGGAGCTCTGAAGTGGGAGTGCATTATAGTTGGGAGAGAGGGTGGTTGGCAGTAGATCTTGGAAGTTCAGTGTATAACTGCTGGTTATTGTGGTGCTGTCAGCATTGGAAGGGGGGCCCAAAAGAGGGACGTCCCTTCCTAATGTGTGTGAAATTAAATAAACAAGTAATAGCCTGAGCAGTCTGCACCCTGGCTAGAACAGACTGGAATTATGCACAGACGATGAAAGAGACTGTACTGTGTGGAGTAATGTCCATCCACAGCTAGTGCTATGGGAGAACATTCACCTTGATAAGTGACCATACACCTCTACTCACAATCCTAGGCCGGCTGATGGGGACTCCTCCTCCAGCAGATGCAGTGATGCTCTTTGAGACAGCCAGTCCTGGTTCAGTTTGGGGTCTGTAGACCCCCCCCATCACACTGACCTTTCTTGTGATCACTCCAAACCCAACGGTCAGCAAGCCCAAGATCCCACAGAGCAGCATGTCTGCGGCCCAGGGGCCAACCATGTACTATCAGCAAAGATGAGTGAATGGAAAAATGTCTGTGAATACTTGTTTGAATTCAAAATAGTTACTTAACCAAAGCCGTGTGTATGCTCCTGCGTACCTGCATGAAGTCATATGATCTACCTGGACTTTTAACCGATCTTTGACAAGTCCCTCACCAGAAGATACTCTTGTCCCTTCTTCTGGCCCCAGCATCCCATATTGATGCCAGTGGTGCCCCTCTGCCGAGAGGAAGTAGGTTTCTGTGGCCTTGCAGCCAGCTTTCCAAGGGAGGAGAAATTATTGATGCAGAGTCTGGGTATATTCTAAATGTAACTTGCTTTATTCACACACATACACTACTCCTGGAACAGAGGTGGTCAAAAAGTGGGCAGGGCAATCCATACTTCCAAGGATCTCAGCCCAGGACCGATGTCCAGTTCCCAGTGAATAATACTGCCTCAAGAATTAACTCCAGTCGGAGATCAAGGCAGAAACCAAACTTATCTGCTGCTCACCCAGCACCCTCTCGCCCCAAAGCTTTCTCTACACAAAACCTTGTATAACACCCCACCAACCAACACAGCATGTATTTCCAAGCCTCTAAAGGTGTTTGCACGCTGAGAAAAAGAAATGGAAAGATCCTGTGTAACAGTACCACCTTGTGGCAGCTGAAATTACAATACTAAGTGGTCATGGGGTGAGATTCAAAGTACGTCTTGCATTAGAGACTGGCCAGAGGTTAACAGCAGAACCACAATGCTCTGTACTAGGACAGGTGTCTCTTTAATATAATGATTAATGTAACCCCTGGGGATTTAGAGAGCATGGCCCCTTTAAATCTTTTTCCCAAGGGGGGAGGGGGAGTAGTGAGAGTAAGGAGGGAAACTCCAGGGGGTGGCTCTGGAGCTGGAGAGAGAGAAGGGCTGCAGACCACAGGCCCTGGCAAAGGAAGCAGCAGAGAACCTGCCTGAGGCCTGGGAAGGACAGGGCGGCTGATCAGGGACAGCCCAGGACAGGAGCCAGGAGGAGCCCTGTGCCAGGGAGGAATCGCCCGAGAAGGACAGGCCGGATCTGGACCAGTATCAGGGCTGCCCAGAGCTGCATGGGGCTGTGAGTACTGGGGCTAGTGACTGCACTGGGAACAAGGAGGGAGGCTGTAGTTAGTTAAGTGGGGAGGTGGTCGCTCTGTGTGGCTTTGCAGAGAGCGGCGGAAGAGGGCACCGGAGGGGTCTGTTGGGGGAAAGTTCACTGGCACCGAAGACGACCAGGAGCACCCAAAACTCACCACTGGACTGGAACTTTGCTCAGGACTCCTAAACTCTGTGTGTGCAGACACATTGCTCAGTGTCTGCCCTTCCAGACTGTGCTACTACTGGGCCTGTGGGGCCTTGGTTTGAATGCAGCCCTGTTTTACTGCTCCCCCTATATTTCCCTTTGTTGTTTTTCTCCTCTCATCCCTCTGTAAATAAATACCTCCCTTTCTTATATCCATTGTACTTTTCCTGTGGGTGTGTGTGTTCACTCTGGGGGGGACTGGAACAGGTGCCCCTAGGGTGGAGGGATTTCTCTTGCTGCATTCCTGCGCACACCTTCTCTTGGCCAGAGCTGCCTGCCCAGCAGACTCCATCTTGGCTACGAGGGCACTAGAGTTACATTTTAACAATCTAAGGCAGCTTTTGGAGGCAAAACAGTGGAGGTGTACACACTGCAATGCCACTTCGGACAACAAAACTCTTTAGTTTCAGTGACAAAATCAAACCACCTCAACGAGAGGCATGGAGTTTTTGCAGCAAAATTAAAGCGACAAAATGTCAGTGTAGACGCTGCCATTCTTTATATTGCCAGAACTGGCCTCCCCCAGTATCCCACAATGCCCAGCATGACGGCTGTGCTCTCTGGTTTGAACTCAGCTGCCCTGCAGGCGTGCACCCTCTCCCCTTTCAAAGCTCCGGGAAGTTCTGACAGCTGAGCGTGTTGCCCTGCTCTGGGAACATGGAACGCTGCTGTCTCCCACACTAGGAACACAGCCAGGCAGGCATGGGGGATGTGTGTGAGAGAGAGAAAGAGACTGCTATGCTCTGCGGAGCCAGGGAGGCAGGTGGGGGGCTGATGACACGGGCACCCTCCTCCTGCCTTAGGGCTGGTTGCTTCCTGTGGCTGTCTGAACCTAAGAGACAGCGGCATGCCAACACACACGCAAACACACTCCCCCAACACACATTCTGTCTCTCTCTCCCTCACACACACACTCCCTGTCAGACACTCTCCGGCCTCCCCCCTGCCCCGCCCCAACTTCAGTCAAAAAGCGGCTGTCAATCTAGTAGGATGCTCATGCTGTATCTGCCCCAGGAGGCATTGCAAACCCTTCCCAAAGCACCCCGCGGCCAGTGGGATAGCCACCCCCAGCGCACTGCTCTCGGTGTTGATACTAGTGTGGATGCACTTTGCTGAGACAAGGAGCATAGGTGGACCTGCAACAGCGGTTTAATGAAAGGGCTTTAAAACAGCGTCACTTTTGGTGACAAAACTCTGCAGTGTAGACGTAGCCTCAGCTACCTCAGGAACCTTTACCCTTAAATTCAGCTGATGACTGAATTTAGGCACCTACCGTGTAGCCTGAAACTGCAGCTCAAGCACCTACGTCTGGACTTTAGGTGCCTACGGCATAAAATAAGTGGAGGTGGGGTTTGCATCCCTCTGTGAATCAATGGAATTGCTGCTGCTCAGTGCCGGAGTGTGCCCGTTGCACTCTGACTTGGAGGCAAGCCCTGTAGGCACTAGCCCTGGTGGATCCAACACATGGCTCAGGGAAAGGGTGTTTACTGGGGCTGGAAAGGGAAGGTTGCAAGTACCCTAGGTACAGAGACTTAAACAGTTACAGTTCAAAGGGAGCAACAGTGGTTCCTGTTTGGGTCCGTGGGGCAGCCCAGTCAAGAGAGAGGCCTCGTGCCTGTGGTGCCTTCTCCAGTCCAGTCTCTATTCCAAGCAAATAGGAGCTTGCAGGTTTCCAGGCCAGGCTCAGTTAGTGTCTCTCCTTGAGGCCCTCTTCCCTGGCTCCCTGCCCAGCTGCTGCTGCTGCTCCCCCATAAATCCCATCCAAACCCTGTCTTATCCAGCAGTCACAGCCTGCATATTCTTCCTGCCTGCTTGTCATGGGGCTTCTACTTCAGCTTCCCTGCAGCTCCTAGTTTTCCATCAGGGCCGACTCCAGGTTTTCTGCTGCCCCAAGTGGCAAAAAAACCAAAATAACCCGCTCCATTCTTTGGTGGCAATTCAGCAGCGGGTCCTTCGCTCCGAGAGGGACTGAGGGAGCCACCGCTGAGTTGCCGCTGAAGACCCGGATGTGCTGCCCCAATAGCGGCCGGAGGGCCGCCCCTTGGTATTGGCAGCCTCAAGCACCTGCTTCTTTAGCTAGTGCTTGGAGCCAGCCCTGTTTTCCATGCAGCTGCAGTTCCCAAAGAGAGCCCAGCCACTTCTGGTTCCACACCTTTCCCCCTACCAGGCCAGGGGAAGGAGTGTACAGTGGGGCAAGGATTTCCCTAAACTCCCCCACCCCCCACCCCAGTGATCAAACTGACCAAGATGAAGAACATACCAAGAACCAAAAATATACCAACATGTCCTCTGAAAGTTCCAGTGGAGTATCTACATCCAAACAGCCCAAAGCACAAATACAGCTACCTACTGAAGATACAGTGTCTCCACAACCTAAAGGCAGTTCCCAATGTTTGGTGGTCAAACTTTTCCCATTTATTGAAGTTACAGAAGATGGCTACTGGTGCACCTCTTGCAAAAAAGCTTATAAAGAAGGAAAGCTTCCCACTACCAATTGGTAAAACTGGTCTGGCAAATCAAGGCCCTCCAATCAGCAAAGTCAGTGCTAACAAACTAGATGAAATGCTGCAAAACACCAAGCCTCTGGACTGCATCGACACGCAGAAAGACTTAAAAGCCAGTCACTGTCAAAGCCAATTTTAGAAGTACTTAATGAGGCTGTTAAGAATGCTGGAGACGCAACACAGTTTATGCAAACAAATATGGCTGTTGCATCATATGTTCTATTTAAGCAAGAAATATCACACACTACAAACTGGAATGCATTTTTGCTGCTTAAATCTGAAGTTGGACACTGGTTCCGAACAAGACCGGCAAATGCTCAATCTCTTTCTGCAAAAAACTCAACTGACTGGTTAGAAGCATGTGGTGCAACAGTAAAAGACTCAGCAGCTGAAAAAGTGCAGAGCTCTCTCACCACATTCAGAAAATTTGCATACATGGCTGATGAATGCACCGATGCAAATGGGTGTCAAGTATTAAGTCATTGTGTAAGTTATCTTGAGGTCAGTGGTAGGCCAGTAGGTGCATTTCTAGATGTTCAGGTTATAGAAGACACATCAGCTGCATCTGTGACAACCAACATTTTATCAGGGTTAAATGCTTGTAAATTGGACCCCAAACAGATGGCTGGTTGTGCATTCGATGGAGCTGTAAATTTATCTGAAAGACCTAGTGGATTACAAACTTTGCCCAGAGAAAAGTATAACCCTAATCTGTCCTACATATAGTGCAGAGGCCATCTTAACTTCAGTACCCAGAAAGATAATGGACCAAATAATTTCAGCAATCCATTTGCAAACACCTAGAAGATAATAAGGTGATAAGTAACAATCAGCATGGATTTGTCAAGAACAAATTGTGTCAAACCAACCTAATAGCTTTCTTTGACATGGTAACAAGCCTTGTGGATGGGGGGAAGTGGTAGATGTGGTATATCTTGAGTTTAATAAGGCTTCTGATACTGTCTTGCCTGACTGTCTGATAAACAAACTAGGGAAATACAACATAGATGGAGCTACTATAAGATGGGTGCAAAACTGGTTGGAAAATCATTCCCAGAAAGTAGTGATCAGTGGTTGACAGTCAAAGTGGAAGGGCATATCAAGTGGGGTCCTGCAGGGATCTGACCTGGGTCTGGTTCTGTTCTGTATCTTCATGAATTATTTAGATAATGGCATAGAGAGTACATTTATAAAGTTTGTGGACGATACCAAGCTGGGAGGGGTTACAAGTGCTTTGGAGGATAGAATTAAAGTTAAAAATGATCTGGACAAACTGGAGAAATGGTCTGAAGTAAATAGGATGAAATTTAATAAGGACAAATGTAAAGTAGTCCATTTAGGAAGGAACAATCTGTTTCATGTGTACAATTTGAGAAATGACTGTAGAAAGTGATCTGGGGGTCATAGTGGATCACAAGCTAAATATGAGTCAACAGTGTAACACTGTTGCAAAAAAAATATCACTTGAGGATGTACTAGCAGGAGTATTGTAAGCAAGACGGGATAAGTCATTCTTCCGCTCTACTCTGTGCTGATACGGCCTCAGCTGGAGTATTATGTCCAGTTCTGGGCACCACATTTCAGGAACAATGTGGACAAATTGGAGAAAGTCCAGAAGAGAGCGACAACAATGATTAAAGGTCTAGAAAACATGATGTATGATGAAAGATTGAAAGAACTGGGTTTCTTTAGTCAGGAGAAGAAAAGACTGAGGGGGGACATGATAACAATTTTCAAATATACATAAAATTGTTACAAGGAGTAGGGAGAAAAATTTTTCTTGTTAACCCCTGAGGACAGGACAAGAAGCAATGGGCTTAAATTGCAGTAAGGTTGGTTTAGATTGGGCATTAGGAAAAAGTTCCTAACTGTCAGGGTGGTTAAGCACTGAAAAAAAATTGCCTAGGGACGTTGTGAAATCTCTGTCATTGGAGATTTTTAAGAGCAGATTACACAAACACCTGTCAGGGATCATCTAGATAATACTTAGTCCTACTTTGAGAGCAGAGGATGGGACTAGAAAGACCTCTCAAGAACCCTTCCAACCCTACAATCCTACAGTTCTATGGTCTACTCCACTAGGAGTAGTACGAGCTGCAGAATCTTCAGAAGACATTAAGAAAGCCATACGTTTAATGTCTTTGTTATCCCTTTTTTTTTTTCCAACAAGAGTCCAAAAAGGCAGAATGTCTTGGAAAAATAGATGATGATCTGGGACTGAAGTTCAAATTAGTCCAACCTGGGAAAACCCACTGGCTTTCTCATGAGAGATGCTGTTGTGTTAAAATTACTGCAACCATTATTACCAGCTTTGGAAAGTATCTACTGAGATGGGAGAGATCTAAGTAGTGAGGCTGGTGATCTACTTTTGCTACTACGTCAGAGAAGACAATTGCCATTCTCTCTCGTAAGTCTACTTTTGAAACCACTTGGGTCATTAAACAATGCCATCCAGGCATCTGCTAAAGTGTAGAATATCTTTGTCCAGCAATAAAAGCTACACTTGGATCAATCAGAGAGATATCCGTGAAAGACATCAGTCCAGAAGTTGACTAACGATGGCACTTATATTGAATTCTTAAGTGAAGAGGATAAAAAGTGTTTGTTAAGCCATCTGAAAAAGTACACAGACTTGATTCTTACTATTCTACCACAGTGACTTCTGGATTCTACTCAACCTCTACGGAGCTTTTACAGATGCCTGTCTTATCAAACACTGACAGTTGAGTGGATTGAGGCATTACCAGCAATGGGGCTGCCAGGTGATCATGACAGAATAGAGAATTTGAAAATAGAGTGACATGTCATATGACAAGCAAATGAAGTTTTGACTTCAACTTCTTTTTTATCATTACTAGTGCCTTGATTCAATCATTGTGCTCTGTTTTCTGGGATGGAAGAAGAAGGAATTCATTTCTTGCTACTCCCAGTCACAACAGCTACAGCTGAGCGTTCTTTTTTATCATTGAATAGAATTTTGTGTTCTGAAAGAAATCATCTTCTGCCTGATCATGTGAATGAACTAATGAACGCATCAACTGAGGGGAAGTATCAGATGTATGAGAAGCCCCGAAAGATGAGTCATCCAAACAAGATGTTAGGATGCATTCAATAATACTAAAAATATTCTACTGTCATCATATAAATGAATGGAATGCCTTCAACTGGATACAGTGAGAAGTTCTGGTCACCCCATCTCCAAACGGATACAGCAGAAATTGAGGGGGCTCAGAGATGCAGTGAGAGGCCTGGAAAGAGCAGCACTCTTTAGTATGCAGAGAAGATGAACAAGGACCTGGCTGTTGTAGGAGGTAAGTTGGGTGACCTGGCTCACCCTGTCCCATGACACAAGAACAAACAGGCATTTGATGAAAGTGAGAGGCAGCAAATATAAAACTGATGCAAGGAAGCCCTTTTTTGCACAATGTCCCATTAGCTTGTGGAACTCTCCGTGACAATGTATCAACCAGACCCACTTCCGCCACCGCAGAGCGGATAGAGTGGAATGAAACAGCACAGCTGTACTATTCCAGTGGGGCTTACGAGAAGAAATCAAGGACGAACTGGCAGACCTAGATGCCCTCATGGACCTTACCATCCGCATAGACGATAGGCTGCAAGAACGAAGAAAGGAGAAAAGAGGTTCTCTGCAGTCATCCTCCCCACATGCCATGACCTCACCTTCTGTATTGACCACCAAACCTATGCACGCCAATCTGTCTTGTCAGCAGCTCACACCCAAAGCAAAGGAATGGCACAGTGTCATGGAGTCACCAGGCGATGCTCTGGAACTGCTCCCCACAAAGCCAGGCAGGACTTTGGGGAGCCTTCTCTCCCTTGGAGCAGACTTTTTCAGGGCAAGACGCTCACATGTCTTCACCTTCTGGTCTCTCTTTGGAACATTCAGCATCCTCTGCCCCTCTGTGCGCTTCCCACAGCGAGCCTGCCCCGGCAGGGTCCTGGAGAAGCCACAGGGTCCTGCACCTCCACTTTGCAGTCAGACATGACTCTCAGCCAGCCAGTAACACAGAGGTTTATTCGATGACAGGAACAGGGTCTAAAACAGAGCTTGTAGATACAGCGAACCGGACCCCTCAGCCGGGTCCATTCTGGGGGGCAGTGAGCAAGACCCCCCACCTCTGCCCTCCACTCCTCGACCCCAGCCAGCTCCAGACTAACAACCCCCCTTAGCCCCTCCTCTCTGCTCAGTTCCTTTCCGGGGCCAGGAGGTCACCTGATCTCTTTGTCTCCAACACCTTCAGCTGGCACCTTTGCAGAGAAGGGGCCCAGGCCATCAGTTGCTAGGAGACAGAGTGCCAGGCATTTAGGTGCACTGTCCCTTTGCTCTTCAGCAATCACATGCCCTTATCCCACCACCTAGATACTTAAGAACTGCCTAGGGGACACTGAGGCACCAACACAGTATTCAGAGGAAACATCAAGAACATTCCCAGTTCGTCACACACAGTCAACACCACGTGCACTTCTGTTGTGGTGAACGTGACCACGCCCTCTCAGCTTGCCCAGTACAAGCACCAAGTTGCTTGGGAAACAAGCCAGCCCAGTCATGGTGGGGGGAACCAGCCTGCTCCTTGAGAGATGAGAATTTCCCCGTACCCTAGTCCTCACTGAGATGCATCCTGAGCCCCATCCTGGGGCTTCCCATTTGCAAGTGTCTATCCACCTGTGCATCCCAGGGGATCCCCAATAGATTATCTTCCAACAGGTCCTCATTAGTTCAGGAGCAGAAGATAATTGTATGGATGCAGCTACAGCTTGGGCCCTTCAGATTTCCCTGATATACTAGGCCACAGTTTAAACTGTTGATGGCTCCCCACTGACTTCAGGTCCAGTTGTGGAGGAGACTGTCCCCCTAGACCCTGTTATTCAGGGACTCTAGAAACAATACAATGTGGTGTGATCCATTCCTGCATTTTCCCCTGATCCTTGGTGCTTCCTGGAGGACCATTCGTGATCCCCTCATTCATTGGCGAGAACAGTCACTTTCCCATCAGAATTTTGCTGATGCATGACCAGGGACCAGAAAGTGTTGCACCCAGACCCGAGACAGTTCAGATAGGTGTAGTTGTCCACATTGAAACACCTACTGAGAGAACTTCCCTGCAGATACTGTGACTTCACTGACATTTTTGAGAAAAAGAATACGGAAAGCCACTACCCCACATCAGGACTATGGTTTCCCCATAGAACTCCAGCCAGTGGTGAAGATACCATTTGGACAAATATTCACAACATCAGAACCTGAACTGGCTGCGTTGTGAGACTATCTCCGAGAGAACCTGGCAGGCGGGTGGTTCATCTGCGAGTTAACTTCACCAGCCGGTGCCCAGTCCTTTTAATAAAAAAAGGATGGGAGCGTCCATCTCTGTGTTGATTACAGAACCATAAATCAGATAACAATCCAGAGACGGTACCCACCTCTGCTAATCCCTGAGTTGTTGGACTGTGTGGGGGCTGCCTGCATATTCACTAAACTGGATCTCTGGGAGTGTGCAGTCTTAGCCATATCCAGGAGGGTGACCAATGGACGACTGCCTTTTGGACTCACAATGGCCACTTTGAATATTTGATTATGCCATTCCAGCTGAATAATGCCCCAGCAACGTACCAGTGCTTCATTAACAATGTGCTACAAGACCTCATGGACCAGTTTGTGGTGGTATACTTATATGATATGTTGATCTTCTCAGATGATCTGGACCAACACACCACTCACATCTGTACAGTGCTGGGGCAACTATGACAACACTCTCTACAGTAAACTTGAGAAGTGCACATTTGATCAGACCTCAACCAAGTTCCTGGGTTTCATCCTAACTCCAGAAGGAATCAAGATGGACCCACACAAGGTCCAGGCTGTCCATGAGTGGGCATGACCTACAAGTTTTTAGGCTTCACAAACTTTTACTGGGAGTTCATTTCGAATTTTTCAAAACAAGCTGAGCCCTCACTGCCCTACTCTGGAAAAATGCCTAGTTCCACTAGTCACCTGAGGCCCAGCACACATTCGAGCAGATAAAGTTTGCCTTCACCACCACTCCAGTACTGGCCCAACCAGACATGATGCAAGTTTTTATTGTGGAAGCTGATGCATCTAGCAGAGCAATCAGGGCAGTCCTCTTCCAGAGGCATGCACCCGAGCAAATATTGCACCCCATCGCTGGTGACTTGAGCAAGCTTACCCCTGCTGAGTAGACTATGAGCTCTTGGACAAGGAGCTCTTGGCAATTAAGACTACCTTTGAAGAGTGGCGACATTACTTTGATGGGGCCCATCATCAAGTCCAAGTGTTTATCGATCACAAGAACCTGGAGTCCTAAACCAATGACAGCTCTCAGCTCAACTTTACCGTGACCTACCACCCTGGAACTAGAAATGGCAAGGTCAATGCCTTGTCCCAAGGATACTGCACCAACGCACGAGGCCCCAGTCTGGAACCAGCTCACATTCTCAAGTCCCATAATTTCTCCAATGTGACTCATCACTGGAACCTGCTGACACTCAGCTGCTTTGCCTCTGTCTCTGGAATTCCACCCAACGAGTTGGCCATTATCGATCAAGAACCACAAGAGGCCCCCTGTGGGGGGTTGGCATTAGTAAGAGACTGCACTTATGTTTCCTCAGGACCTGCAAGAGTGGCAGCTCACCAACTATGCCATGACTCCACCCTGACAGGACATTTAGGGTGAAATAAAGCCTGATGATTAACGTCGCTGTTCTTCTGGTAACCCCAAATATGCCCCATGATAGTGACTTTTTTTGCTTCTGCCAGCTGTGTACTCGCACCAAGATCCCATGCCAGAAACCCTGTAGTCTCCTCCAACCTCTGGACACCTCATCTCGGCCTTGGGAAGCCATTTCCTTGCACTTTGTGGTGGAACAACCCTAATGGGGTGGTTTCACAATCATTCTGACACTGGTAGATCACTTTTCTAAAATGGTCCACTTCATTCCATGCATGGGGAAACTCCACAGGGGAAACTGCCCAGCTCTTGATAAACAATATTGTCTGTTTTCATGGACTCCGGATCACATCACCTCTGATGGGAGGTGTCTATTAGGAGTCCACGTGCACTTGTCCTCTGCCTACCATCCTCAGTCAAATGGCTAAATGGAAAGAATCAACCAGATCCTAGAACAATATTTACAATGTTACATCACTATCACCAGGATAACTGATCTTCATTCTTACCATAAGCCAAATTCTCATATAATAATGCAGACCACACATTGCCAGGTGATATCCCCTTATTTATCTTTATCAACTATGGGTATGACCCCCAGTGTCACCCCCAACTACCCACATCTTCCCCCAAGCATCGGCCTCAGACCTAGTAGAACACATCCATCACATCCATCACATCCAAGAGGAGGTGAAGGGACACCAAGAAAAGGTGAAGGCGAGTACAAGAGGCACATGGACAAGTAAAGACAACAGGGCCCCAGCTACTCTGTTGGACAAAAGATGTGGCTTTCTACAGAACACCTCCACATGGACAGACCCTCTCAGAAACCAGACTATCAGTTTCTTGGCCCAAACAGATTTGGCGACAAATCAACCTGGTCACCTTCAAGCTCTAGCTCCCTCAATCCTGTCGAGTACACCCCATATTCCATATCTCGCTTACTAAAACCCTACACTGAGAACTAATTCCCTCATAGAGCCCAATCGCCGAAAGTACAAAGTCAGGAGGAATACACTGTGAATATTATGGTACCTGGTGAATGGGAAGGTAATGGCCCAGAGGACTGCACTGGAGAGCCAACTGAAAACATTCACACTCCTGTCCTGGTTCAGACCTTTTATAGGACCCGCGTCACTCAGAGGGCATCCCTAGGAGAGGGGTGGTGTTGGAACCCTAGGGTCTCAAACCCTGATCCGCAGGAACAGCCATACTCCAACCCTCTGCCTGGCAGCCTGCTGACAGTGGTTTACCTGGAACTGACGGAGCCCATCCTGAGAGTGAGGCTCTGCCCCTGAGGTCTGATTGAGAGAGCCGCAGAGCAGCTGATTGGCCTCCTGGCAGGAAGAGGGAACAGTCTGAACAGCTAGGCTGCACCCAGCTCTGGACTGTGGGCTTTGGGCTTCCTGCCCCTGCTGCTTGATCTCCTGGCCTCCTGACCCAGCTTGACTCCTGGCATCTGACTTGTGGTTCCTGACCTCCACTTGGTTTCTTGCTTCTGACTTTCGAGTATCCTGACCTGGCCTGGCTGTGGTTCCTGACTTGTTCTCCAGTTTGTCTCCTGCTCCTGATCTCCCAGTATCCTGACCCAGCTGACTTCTGTCTTGTGACTGTGGACTCTGGCTCTGACTACTAGGTCTGGCTGCCCATGACCCAGCTGTGAGAAGCTCCTTCCTAGCCAGGCCTTCCTGATCAGTTCCCGAGACAGCAAAGTGGGGAAAGGGCAAGACTCCTTACCCTGAATCTGCTGCCTGGGTTTCTGGTTTGACTGGCATTGCCGGCCGGTGCAACTTGTAGATGGGAAGGAGAGATTTTTCCTTGTGTCCGGCCAAGCACAAACATTCGATCTCTGTCTCCACCTCTGGGATTCAGTTCTCGTCCTTGTTTCTGGCTCAATTCTGAAGAACTGCATGTCATGCTGGGTCACTCTGATCTAACCAGGAAGGGGTTAACTCCCAGCCATTTCCGCTGCTCTGCCTTCTTATGAGGAACAGACCTTGCAGAGCTGCAAGAAGGTTCCTTCTTCCCTCGGCAGATCTCGGAATGAAAAGTCTGTGTTCCAGATATTAAATTACTCATAAAATATTTGGCCTGTCCCTGAGGCAGCTCAGCAGCCCTCCCAGCCCCCGCCAACCGCTCCGAGAGCCTGCCGATGTGCATCTGCATGTCACCTCCTGCTACAAGGTCAATCTCTCCCGTTTAAAGCAGCAACATTAGAAAGCAAACCAGATTTCAGTGGGAATTAGTTTCAAATGGAGCATTCAGGGGAGCAGAGCGCGGGAGGGAAAACCTTGGTGGGGTGGGGATGCACCTGCCTCCATGCAGCAACTGCCCCCAGACTGCCCAGCACCCTGCCAGGGCACCCGGGCTGGATGGAGGAGGGGAACACCAGCCCCTTCCTTGGTGCGCTGGGATGATGCTGAGGGCCAGGGCTGGGAAATGATTCTGTCCCCTCTGAGCGTGTTGTGCTGAATACATGCAGGGTGTTTGCCCCAGTGCCCCGCCGCAGCCCCGCCAGCCCCTTCCCATGCAGCCTGCGCAGGAGAACCGGTCTTCGGGGGGTTTTGTTCTCCCACTGTCAGGCCAGTTGGATTGGCAGGGCCATCTGTGACCTAGAATCTGCCAGGACGGGCAAGGAGGGTGGCTGATCTTCCTGGGCCCAGGTTACCATGGGGACGACCAGAGACTGGTGAGCTGGCCTGTGTTCAGCTCCAGGCAGAGCTAACCAGCTTTCCTCGCTGTCAGTCTCAGCTCCTTCTGCTCTGTTTCTTGCTTGGCCTCCAGTCCATGAGCAGGCGGCTCTTCTCTTCAGAGGAGCAGCGGCTCCTCTCTGCCCCAGAGAGGGGATCTGCAGCACAGATTCACCTGGTCCCCTCCTGCCCAGCCCTGCCGCTCTCTGCAGAGCGGGCTGGGTGGCACAGGCAATTAGACCCAGCGAGGATTCCTGGGATCCAAGCGATGGCACCCGATTGCAGACCCACGTTCCCAGGGCAGAGTTCCACAACACTCATCCACAGCTCCTTTGTGGCTGCCTTCAGTGAGCTCAGAGATGGCCTGTGTGGGCACTGAGGAGACAGGCTCAAACCCTGCAGACACCCCTGGGCGCTATAAGGAAATACTCCATGGTGGACCCCCATATGCCCCCGTATACAGAACGGCTGCAGCATATACATGAATCCTCGCTGGGATCCCGTATAGCCTGCGACCACGCATCAGCATTGTCCAGGCCCCAGAAGCGCAGGGGTCCAGGCATGTCTGTGCTGTACATGCAGTGGGAGGATGGTCTGTTGCAGAGGACGGGGAATCAGAATGCACAGCCCTGCCACTGCCTCACTAGGCAGCCTTGGGTGAGTTGCTGCCCTTCTTTTTGCCTCAGTTTCCCCATCTGCTAGTCAGACTTAAGGTACCAGTCTCACAGCTGAGTTCTGTATAAGTGGGTTGAGCTCTTCAGACGATGTTGAAATCCTTGTTATTATCTTGCCCTGCTTGCTGGAGAAGATGTGCATGGGACTTCCTGTGACGTCAGCTGAGGTGAGACTGGATTTACATCATGAGACAGGCACAGAATCAATGAGAGCGCCAGGCTTCCCTTCTTGTCACACCTGGAGCATGGGAGTCAGGGGATGTTAGTCTAAAGGACGTCAGTGTTCACAAGAACAACAAATAAAGAGCCTTTCTGTGCCCAGGGCACATGCGAGATGCAACTACACGGACTCCATGCCAAACACGTACCACGCGCAGTATGGACCATCACACAGTACAAGAGATGCAGAAGGAGGCTAGCCATGGGTGCTGTGGGTCAGGCTCGAGGTGCCCTGTGCTGTGCTGGCAAAGGTGTGAGGAAGGTGCTTGGCAGTCACCGAGGAGACAGTACCTGCAATAGGTGAGTGGTGATCCATCTGGACCAATGCAGAGTGATAGCCGTGCTTCTAGGAGAGGTTTTCTGCAATGGAGATGGGGCCCTGGAGAGATCACGGATCATAATCCTTACTGCCCAGTGCCTGGCACTGCCCAACGAGAGGCTTTGGATTGTTCCTCTGTTAAAGGTGTGAGGAAGGTGCTTGGCGGTCACCGAGGAGACAGTACCTGCAATAGGCGAGTGGTGATCCATCTAGACCAATGCAGAGTGATAGCCGTGCTGCTAGGAGAGGTTTTCTGCAATGGACATGGGGCCCTGGAGAGATCACGGATCATAATCCTTACTGCCCAATGAGAGGCTTTGGATTGTTCCTCTGTTAAACCCATCAGTGTTAGCCCAGCCAGGGCTTTCCATTTTATTCATTTACATTTTAAACTATTCCCCCCCCCCCACTTCCCAAATAACTTCAGGCTCTTCCACAGCCTAATCACTGCAGTCAAGTGCCAAGATCGATCGATCTGTCTATCTATCAGACAGACAGACAGACACTGCCAGGTGATTAACAGCACACTCCCCTGAAGGAAGAGAACCTGAAGCAGGGCTGTCTTTGCCCACAGCTGGGCAGCCACCTATGCAGGGCCGGTGCAAGGATATTTTGCACCCTAGGCGAAACTTCCACCTTGTGCCCCCCTCCACTCCCCCCGGAGCATCACTTATTACAAACTTTCAAAAATGAATACAGTGGAGTCACATCTTACACGGGGGTTAGGTTCTAAGGTCAGCCTGTAAGAGGAAAATCGCGTGTAATGAAAATTACCATAAAGTACAGTACACACTGTGTACACTAGAACGGGGGTCCTCAACCTATGCTGGGTTGGTTGCTGGTCAGGGGTCCCGTCCGCCGGCTCCTGCCAGCCGGGGTCCCGGCCCCCGGCCTGCTCAGCCCACTGCTGGCCCCACTCTGCCCACTGCCAGCTGAGTGAACAGAACCGCAGCCCAGCAGTGGACTCAGCCGCAGCCGCGACCCGCAGCTTGCCATTTAAAAAAAATCGGCTCACATGCCGCATTTGGCATGCGTGCCGTAGTTTGAGGACCCCTGTTCTAGTGTATACTGTGTATACTGTACTTTATGGTAATTTTCACTATACACGATTTTCCTCTTACACACTGACCTTAGAACTTAACCCTCATGTAAGATGTGACTTCACTGTAGTGTAAACAAAAAATTGGGGGGACCGCTTTTTGGTGCCCCCAAATCTTGGCGCCATTGTGGCTGCCTAGTTTGCCTAGTGGTTACACCGGTCCTGCACCTACGTCTCCAGCTCAGTCCAGTTGAGAATTGCGGGGGGGGAAGTGGACTGGGAACCAGGAGAGTGAGGCCCAAATCTGTCTCTCTCCTGGGACTCAGCTGGGTGCTTGCTATTCACAAATGTGCGAGGAGAGCCTGCAGGTGGCATGCCTGACCCTTTGGGCAAGCCTAGCTCCCCTGCTGCCAGTCCCTCCGGACTGTTATGGAATCCTCTGAGCCTCTCTGTCTCCTCTAGGACTTCTCCCTGCCCCATGCTGGTTCCCAGCTCTCAAAGCAGCTGTTCCCATGGGCTATTTCTAATTATTTGAAGACATGGAAAAGTGAAGGGATCCACTTCCTAACTAAGTAGGTCACATCCACAGGCGCCAAATTTAGTGCAGCCCTGTGCCCAACTCTGACAACTGCTCGGGGCTGGGCTGACCCTAATTAAAGTTTCTGGTTATCAGTGTGATAGATCTCAACTTTATTGAATCTTTTGATACTATCTAACATGGCCATCTCATAAACAAATTAGGGAAATATCACCTAGACCAGTGGTTCTCAAACTTATTTGATCCGGCCCCCTTTCTTTGTGACTGTAGTCGTTTACGCCTGACCCTTCCCAAGTACATATAGTGCTGCACAGCTCTGAAGTTAGAGCGGCGAGCGGCGGAGGCCCAGCTCTGAAGTTGGAGCGGAGAGCGGCGGTGGCCCAGCTCTGAAGTTAGAGCGGAGAGTGGCGGGGGCTCAGCTCTGAAGTTGGAGCGGAGAGCGGCGGGGGCCCAGCTCTGAAGTTGGAGCGGAGAGCGGCGGGGGCCCAGCTCTGAAGTTAGAGCGGAGAGCGGCGGGGGCGCCCGGCTCTGAAGTTAGAGCGGAGAGCGGCGGGGGCCCAGCTCTGAAGTTGGAATGGAGAGCGGCGGGTGCACCCAACTCTGAAGTTGGAGCAGAGAGCAGCGGGGGCCCAACTCTGAAGTTGGAGCAGAGAGCGGCGGGGGCCCAGCTCTGAAGTTGGAGCGGAGAGCGGCAGGGGGCCCAGCTCTGAAGTTGGAGCGGAGAGCGGCAGGGGGCCCAGCTCTGGAGTTGGAGCGGAGAGCCCCTGCCGCCCAGCTCTGAAGTTGGAGCGGAGAGCAGCGGGTGCCCAGCTCTGAAGTTGGAGCAGAGAGCGGCGGGGGCCCAGCTCTGAAGTTGGAGCGGAGAGCAGTGGGTGCCCAGCTCTGGAGTTGGAGCGGAGAGCCCCTGCCGCTCAGCTCTGAAGTTGGAGCGGAGAGAGGCGGGGGCCCAGCTCTGAAGTTGGAGCGGAGAGCGGTGGGTGCGCCCAACTCTGAAGTTGGAGCGGAGAGCGGCGGGGGCCCAGCTCTGAAGTTAGAGCGGAGAGCGGCGGGTGCGCCCAACTCTGAAGTTGGAGCGGAGAGCGGCAGGGGCCTAGCTCTGAAGTTAGAGCGGAGAGCGGCGGGGACACCCAGCTCTGAAGTTAGAGGGAGAGCGGCAAGCGCCCAGCTCTGAAGTTAGAGCAGAGAGCAGCGGCTGCTAGCCGTGCGCCCAGCTGTGAAGGCAGCGCCATGCCAGCAGCAGTGCAGAAGTGAGGATGGAGATGTGTCACAGCAGACTTAGTGCCCCATTGCCACCCTTACTTCTGCGCTGCTGCTGCTGCCCCGGGGCAGACAGATAGATCTCCACCGCCTCCAGGTGAGGGATGACTAGGGGATGGAAGGAGAATCTGAGCCTGAGCTGCCTCCCAGTGAGGGACTGGCAGGGGGAAGGAGAGCCTGAGTGGCAGGACTCCGATTGTCCCCTTTATCCTCACCTCCCGGGTGTGCACGGCCCTTCTGCATGAGACCCAGTCACCTAGGGCTGACAGCCAGAGCTCTTCCAAAACAAAAGAGGGCACACAACTCGTGCCTCCCTTGAGACCCACCCTTTAGTTTGAGAACCTCTGGCCAAGATGAACCCACTATAAGGTAGGTGCACAGCGGGTAGAAAAGCATACTCAGAGAGTAGTTCTCAATAGTTCACAATCAAGCTGGGAGGGCATATCAAGTGGGGTCCCATAGGGATCAGTTCTGTTCAATATCTTCATAAATGATTTGGATAATGGCATAGAGAGTACACTTGTAAAGTTTGTGGACGATACCAAGCTGGGAGGGGTTACAAGCACTTTGGGGGACAGGGTTAGTATTCAAAATGATCTTGATAAACTGGAGAAATGATTTGAAATAAATAGGATGAAATTCAATAAAGACAAATGCAAAGTACTCCACTTAAGAAGGAACAATCAGTTGCACAAATACGAAGTGGGCAATGAAAGAGCACTGCAGAAAGGGATCTGTGGGCTGTAGTGGATCACGAACTAAATATGAGTCAACAATGTAATGCTATTGCAAAAAAAGTGAACATCCTTTTGGGACGTGTTAACAGGTGTGTTGTAAGCAAGACACGAGAAGTAATTCTTCTGCTCTACTCAGCACTGATAAGGCCTCAACTGGAGTATTGTGTCCAGTTCTAAGCACCACACTTTGGGAAAGATGTGAACAAACTGGATAAAATCCAGAAGAGAGCACCAACAGCCATTAAAGGTCTAGAAAACATGATCTCCAGGGAGAGATTGAGAAAACTGAGTTTGTTTAGTCTGGAGAAGAGAAGACTGAGGGGGGACATGATAAAAGCCTTCAAGTACATAAAAGTTGTCATAAAGAGGAAGGTGATAAATTGTTCTTCTTAACCACTGAGGACAAAACAAGAAGCAGTAAATTGCAGCAAGGGAGATTTAGGTTACGCTTTAGTTAGGGTAGTTAAGCACTGGAACAAATTCCCTGGGGAGGTTGTGGAATCTCCGTCACTGGAGGTTTTTAAGAGCAGGTTGGACAAACACCAGTCAGGGATGGTCTAGATAATACTTAGTCCTGCCTCAGTGTGGGGAACTGAATGAAATGACCTGCTGAGGTCCAGTTCTACATTTCTAGGAGTCTGTGATATGCAAATTATTTGCAAATATGGAAAGTAGCCCATGCAATAATTTGTGTAAACTATCCCACTGGGAAAGGCAAAAAGCTTGCCAGCTGTGGAATCTGGGCAGCTCTGAGTGTGAGGGGAGCCCACAGATGGGGTCTTTGTCCATGACTAGGGCTTCAGTAATACACAATAATAATAAATAAATAAATAATAATAACAACAACAACACTACCTTGGTCACTCACCACAATCATACCTCGCTCTTTTATAGATGGTAGGTGTTGGGTTTATCACTTTGCTCCCTGCTGCTACAAACATTCTGAGGGCTGCTGACAGGACATGGTGCATGTGATGCATCAGTTGGGAGATCTGAAAGGTGCATGGCACGGCATTGGTGTACAATGTGTCTTTACATGCACACCTTTGTTTCCACGTGTGGGATGTGTGCGTGAGCATGTATTTGCATACATGAGTGGGTTTGTGTAGTTGAACAAGGGCATATATTCATGTGTATGAGCAAGTGTGTGTGTAAGGGACCAGAGCATAGTGGTGGTTGCTGAGCAGGAGTCAGAGGAATTGCACCACCCAGGTCTGGTAAGAAAGAGTCAGGCCAGGGTCAGAGACCAGAGGCAGTACCAGGCTGGAATCAGGCTCAGAGTCTGGCCAGAATCGGAGACGGGAGATCAGAGTGAGTACTGGGCTGGGGTCAAGGTCAAGAGACAAGATGAAGTCTGGAATCACAGTAGTCCAAAGTCTGTGTGGTTGCACAGACAATTTCCTAGGCCAACCCCTGGGTTAAATAGGGTGCTTGGCCAATCAGAGGGCTGCAGGGCACTGTCATTCTGGCTCCCTAGGGTGGTACCTATTCTGCACGGTGCTCCTGTTGTACAGACAAAACTACACAGGATCTTTTCAGGGGGCAAGACAAAGATACCACATTTATTATGATAACAATTTGATTTATGGCTAATAACTAATATCTTAATTCTTATACACACACATTATACCTGATACCTATACACACACACACACACACACACACACACACATCCATCAGATGTTCTGCAGCTGCTGCATAGTTACCAGTCCTGAAGATAGCTTAAGTTCATAGCTTGATTTTGTAGCTTGGGTTCGTAGCTTGTGGTGGCTAACTGGCCAGGAAAGCCGGGCACAAGGACAAGCTGGATCTCTGTTGGGCAGGCACTGATGTCCTTCCATGTTGGCAGCAGAATGTTACCCACAGTCTCTCATCTCACCCTTCTTTTTTATAGGCTTTTAGTTTGGATTCAAAGTCTAGGCCATGGCTACACTAGAGAGTTGCAGCGCTAGTGAGGGGGTTACAGCCCTGCAACTTAGGATGTGGCCACACTTGCAAAGCATGGCCAGCGCTGCAACTCCCTGGTTGCAGCGCTGGCTGTACACCCGGTCAAGCCTCGGGTGTAGGGATTCCAGCGCTGGTGATCCAGCGCTGGTCAGCAAGTGTGGACGCCCACCAGCGCTTTTATTGACCTCCGGGGTATAAGGAGGTATCCCAGAATTCCTGTCCACAACAAACCGGAAGAAAGGGAGAGCTCGGAGTTCAGCCAAACTGCTTATTTAAAAAATAAACACAGCTCCTGTTTGCTGAGCGAGTGGAGGCAGGCAGGGGAATTACTTTGGAATGTTCACAGCTGTTTGCTTGAAGAGAGAAACAGCACGGTCACACGGCAGAAGGGGAGGGGGAAGTCCGTGTTGAGCAGTTGCTGATCTGGTCTGACGGGTATTTAGCAGTATATAATTTGCATTTAGTGAATGAGAGAGGAGTGGGGGAAGGGAGTTAGAACTTTTAAAATGATTGAAGGTAGGCACAGTCCTTAGAACTTGCAAGGCAGGGAGCTGAGAACAGTGTCAGCTCCAAAAATCCATTCTGTCTGTCTCCTCCACGCTCCCTGTCACATTCCACCCCACCCCCCTCTTTTGAAAAGCACGTTGCAGCCACTTGAATGCTGGGATAGCTGCCCACAATGCACCACTCCCAACAGCGCTGCAAGTGCTGCAAATGTGGCCACACTGCAGCGCTGGTAGCTGTCAGTGTGGCCACACTGCAGCGCTGGCCCTACACAGCTGTACGAACACAGCTGTAACTACCAGCGCTGCAAAACTGTAAGTGTAGCCATGGCGTATAGGTCTTGCTGTGTCACGCTGCCTCTGGGTTTGGATTGATCACCCATCAATTGCAGGCGTGACTTTCAGCCTTGAACCTGGCTTTGATCTTCCTTCTGTTGTTCTGTTGTCCTTTTCTTTTTAGGGTGAATGCTTCTTACTTTGTTTAGGGCTGTTGTCTAGGTCTTCAGCCGTTGGTATTTGAACTTTATCTCATCAGGACAGGCTGGGGCTGGAGGTTGATTCCGTCATCCATACATACCTCATTCACACATCTAAGCTAAACTAATAAGATTACAGCAGGGTTTGCAAAAATGAAGGTTGGAGGAAGCTTTTACAAAATGGAGTGTTTTAAAATGGGGTTTGAATTACAATATGGAACAGAAGTTACAGTGTAGGCAAGTGTAGTGTGGATGGTGAACAGAAGTTACATTAATAAATTAAAAACAATTTCATTTATCAGTTCTACACTCCCTAGGTGTGGGAATGTGGGATATGTGGAAATATCAGCCAGCCAAGGCTCTGCAGACCTGGGATCTAGTCTGCAGACCCTCATTGTCTATGCCAGTGCCTGCATGTGTTTCTGTTCTGAGTGTGTGTATATGTCACATCCCCAGAAGGGTGTGATAAGGGGCCCCCTCTGTGCCCAGCCTCCTGAGGATCCCACTCTGTGACAGCCCATCTCTTATGCTGCAGAGAAATATAGGCACTGGAAACACAAACTGGCTTAGCCAGACCCAACCTCTTGCTGGGCTAGTGAAAGGAGCTTCGGACAATCCTGATGGGAATTTCAGCTGCATTCGTGGGTCATTTGGATCCCATGAGCCCGTGAGTTTTCCCAGACGTAGCTGTCTTGGGGCACTCAGCCCTATGGCACTTGGCCCCTTTGGCTCTGCTCTCTCTGCACACATGGGGAGGGAGGCCTGGCCCTGCTTGTGGGCTGGCCCAGTGCACAGCGGCAGCACACGTTTCGGGGAGGACTGTTTGACGTCTCTCGGCTGCCACCCCCATTGTGCCGTTTGTTTTTGCATCCCTGTTAATCAGGAGACTGTCTGCTCTTTAGAAGCTGGAACACACAGAGCAAAATGTCGCAGCAGGGGACGGCCGTGCTTAGGCAGGGAAAAACAGAACCGACACTTTTTCCCAAGCTTTGCCACTAGATGTCACAGGGAAAGCAAAGCTCCGTGTGTTGCCCAGCGCTCAGGCCTGCCAGTCCCCGGCTCCCATGGTGTGTGCACCTCCGAGACAAACGGCCTGCTTCAAGGCTGAAGTAAGACACGCAGCGGGCTCTCCCCTTTTCCCAGGGGCCTGCGCCCGCGCGGTGATGGAGAGTCACTGTACCTCACTCTGCTGCTTCCCGCCCTCCATCCTGGTGGCCCCAGAAGGCTTTGTCTGGCTGGGGAGCCCTGGTAAAACAGAGCCTGGGATTCAGGGTTCAATGAACATTGAAATGCAACTGAAACCTTTTTCCCAGAGCCAGGCTAAGCCGCCCCGCTCAGCCGCTCTCCCAGGAGGGAGCTGCGCGTCACCCTTTCTCAAAGGGGCAATTCTGTCACTCCGGGGCCCTCGGCACCCACAGCAATATGGTTCCCTTAAACAAGTCGAACAAACAAGGCCTTTATAGGCGCATTCTTTTCTTTAGGAATGGAAGGGGGAGAGACGGCGAGAGAATTTGGAGGCGTCCTACAGCAGCGGAGATGCATACAAAGGGCTGAAATGAAAGGGCATCGAGCAAATCCTCTTAGAGGCCTTGACTGTATGTGTATTCTTATCCCTGCCCCATCTGCTGGGAGAGATTCCTCAGGCCGAGGGGGCTAGGGGCCGTCACTCCTCCCGCGCTGCTAAAACAAGAAAAACGCATTCAAGGAATTAAAATGGGATGAAAAGGAAGAAAGGCTGCGCCATACTGGCCTGGAGATCCTGGCGGTAAATATAGCTCTGCTGACGGCTGTGGCAGGAGAAGGAGGGGGCACGAGAGCCTTGGTTACTGGGAGGGAATCCCACAGTCTGGGGAGGAGGGGAGGTGAGCTGCGCGGCTCTGGTAGCCCAGTTCCCGGTGTCCACAGCTCAGCCGAAGGAGGAGGGGGAGATTTTTGAATTGTTTCTGCACATTCCCTGATGATGGAGGGATAGACTGGAATGCAAACCTGCGTGACCCTCATTCCCCAGGCACAAACGGAGAAGCACAACTGGCGGGTGGTGGACCAAGGAAACCCAGTGAAATGCCCAGTCTGAGTCAAGGCTCTGTCCTGGGCCACCATTACTGAGCGGTCTCGGCGCTGTGCCTGGCTGCGCGGTGTGGAACCAGGCCGACGGGGGGGAACATTTACAATAGCACCTCAGTGACTTAGGAGACTGAGGGTGGAATTCTCACAAGCAAGTAGGGAAGTGAGGTGCCCAATTCCCATTGGAAGCCAATGGGGTTTAGGTTTCTAAGTGCCTCAGTCACTTTGGACTCTGGGGCTTTGTGTAGCTCTGCTCAAGTAACTATTTGGGTTGGGGGTGATTTTTCCCATTTATAAACCTGAGGGAGGATGTGGCTGTACTGGGCTAAAGGTGCTTTATCCCAGGACAGTTCTTCTCCTTTCTGGATGGGAACAACCCCTTTATCCAGGTGTAATCAAGTCTGCCCCAGGGCGTTGTGTTGCTTCAGCTCTGCCGGGATACGGAAAGTGGGACAGCCGCGGAGTCCAGGCCAGCTTTGGAAAAGGTCCCCCAGGGTGAGTCTGTGGGGAGGCACAGTGCAGATTTTTATCTTTTGGGGGAAAGACAATTACTGGAGCCTGAGGCAGGTTCCAGCCCAGTCCCACTGAAGTCAACCCGGAGAGGAGGTCTGGGGGGCTGGTTAGTCTGGATTAACTGTACATTTTGCATGAGGGCATTAGAACTTTTTCTTCAGCTACTGTTTGAGCATCCACCAGCGTCTGCAAATCCACCACTTTGGAGCTGTTCAATAGCTTCTTGGATAATGTTCAAAGTAATATTGGCCCCTAGGCTCAGCTTCTCCCCCTGACCCCAGCAGTGGGGAGGGGGCCCAGCAGAGAGCTGCTTGCAGCTCACAGATTTTTTTGTCTCATTTCCTTTTCTGCACCTCGCACTCTGGAATTTGTTCTAACGAGTCAGTGATTTTCCCCTTTGATTGGGTTCCAAATGCCCTACATGTTCCAAGAACATATCTGGAGCTTAATAAAAAGTAACGTGTTCACTGAGAGGCGCTATAATCATGTCTCTCCATTAGACCCTCCTCCAACTGGAGAGCCAGCACTTGATTTTCCCCAGAGCTATAAACTTTAATGCCACAAAAATTAACCAGCTTAAACACTAGCAGTATTTTTAAACCAATCCAGTGCACGCTGAGGAGCTGTTCCCAAGTCCTTGCATGTCAACTGGGCATCTCGTTAGCCTTTAGCACAAGAAATTAGGCCTTCCACCATGGCTTTATAAAGCAACTTAAAGCTTACATATGGATCAGGTGATCTTTGCCCCATGCCAATTGGGGGTCATTATGATCTCTAGTAGTTTACTGATGCGCAGCAGAAGGCACATGCCACCTGTATGCTGCTAAGGAGCCGATTGCAATATCTGAGCAGCTCATGGGCATTGATGGTTAGATGGCCCCGCCAAGCCCTGTGGGGGAGGAATGGATCATCCCCACTGTCTAGCCAGGGACCTGAGTGGAATTCCCAAAGCATTCCCAGTGCCTCTCCTGAGAGCCGAGTTAGGCCAATGCTGAGCGCTGAAGAACCCCCCCGTCCCCGCACAGCAGTTCACCACACCGGGATATGCTGGTATTGTTGGGAATTCAGTCCAGGTCTCCTGAGCCCCAGCTCAGGGCACGGTCTGGTTTTGTGCAGGACTGGTGGTAATGTTGAAAGTAACTGGTGGTAATGTTGAAGGCGGGGCCATGTCTGCGGTTGGGGTCCTTGCCGGGGTGAAGCCTGCACACCCTCTGTAGCACTATAGAGAAATCGGGAGGAGACATAATGGTCTTGCTGTTCCGTGCACTGTGGAGTTTTTTACTTGCTGCAGCTAAAGCAACTTGTTTCTCATTCTAGCTGTGGCACCAGCCTGATATAGGGCGTGGTCTTTCCTGGCCGCTGGGCTGAGGAGGCCACAGCACCAGCTGCCCTTGGAGTTCGGAGCTTGTTCTGTGTGGTTGAATCTCTGATGAATGAAACCAGGCTGGGCTGCTCAAACGGCTGCTCTGGGAAGAGCGGGGGAGCATCGGGAAAGGGAAAGAAGTTGCTGGTGGAGCAGAGGGCATCCGGAGAGAATACAGAAAGGCAAAAGCAGCGATGAGGGTGTCAGGCCGCTCTGTCAGGGAGACAGACGTGAGTGTGAATGGTGTCAGCAGCCCCTGGGGATGGCAGCAGGAACTAAGCTGTCCTCCCTTGCAGAGAGCTGGCCCCCAAGCCAGCAGCACTGGGGGAAGTCAGGGCTGTGCTGTCCTGTGCAGGCCTGGCTGGCAGCTTCCCAACAGATTCTGCTCTAGATTTCAGAGCGCGCTGCTGAGGGAGGGGTCAGTGGTGCATGGGCATGAAGGGGCTGCAGCCAGGGAGTGCTCCTGCCCACCTGAGGGACAGATGCAGCCGCGGCTGGCACCTCCAGAGCCCTGCACTCATGGGTAGATGGTGACAGAGTGAGGCTGTTTGGTGCATTCATTATTCAGGGGATAGGGCTGTTTTTACTGAGTACAGAAGTGGCTCATGGGCTGATCCAGTAACTCCTTGTGTCACCTTGGGGATGAACAGGCAGCATGTCTCCCAGGGAGATCTCCGGGGCATGACTCTGCATGGCAGGCACAGGACAGAGCGGATTCTGGAGGGGGACAGGACTCCTAGGCAGGGGTCAGCTGAGAGGGACTGGGCAAACTGCCAGCTGAGAGATGCCATTAGCTCTTACTGTGCACGAGCTGTGGCCCATAGGTGAGTGCTGCATTTTCACCTGCACATGGTAAGATCTGTGCACACACCAGTCTCCTCTGGGAGGCTGCTCTAAACCAGGGCTGCCCACCCAGACAGCTCCGGGCCCTGGCTGCCCAAGTCTCACCATTGCAGTAACCAATACTCGGTTCCCACACAGCGAGTTGTTTTGTACAAACACTGCTGTGTTCATATGGAAGGAGAGGTGGCCTCAGAGGTGAACTCTGACCAGCTCACCGAGGTTTTTAAAGACGAGGACCAGAACTTTGGATTGGACCCAGCATTCAGGGCATTGCAGTATCTGGATCACTGGGGTGACGTTCTGCTACAGTTTGAACCTGCTGGAGTTACTTTTTATGGCCTTCACCACTATTCCCAGGTAGAATGAGTTGCATTGGTTAAGCCTGGATTCCCTGACTGCACAGATCCCTGTGGCCAAGTCAGGATGGAGCCAGTCCTGGATGGAAGAACAACTTCTGTCAGCCAGTTCTATCTGGGAACCTAGTCATAGTGAAGCAGCAAGGAATCCTGTGGCACCTTATAGACTAACAGACGTTTTGGAGCATGAGCTTTCGTGGGTGAATACCCACTTCGTCAGATGCATGTCATAGTGGATGAATTGCCCTGGGACATCTGGGAGGTGGTGTGGTTATCATTACCCCTGCAATGATGCCTCTGGTCATTCCTCTGGTGTTATTGTGAGAGGAAGGATCTGGCGAGCTCACTGCACTTCCTCCTACCCCTGCCAAGCCTCCCAGGCAGCTCATGGTTGACTGCTAATCCACAAGAGATCCAGGGGTATATGTACTGCATCCACCTGGACAGCATGTACATATATGCATGTACAGCAATCAGGCACTGCACTGTTTGCCTCCACAGCTACCAGCTGAGATCAAGGTGCTGCGCAAACATACAGGGCCTGGAATTTTTGCAGTCCTCAAAAATCTAGGCACACTTGAAATGAGGATATAATCATGGGCCTAGCGTTTCTTACACTGTCTCCAGGATCTTGGAGGTGAAATTCTTTGATACAGCACAGCTGGCCAAAACAACTTATCTGTAATTTGCAAAATGAATCGGCTATTAACGCCTGCACATCCCATACCCTGCCACAGAACCCTCTGCTCTCAGCAGGCAGCTCCTGGGGAACTCTGGGAGTTGAGAAATGTACGCACCTTCCTGCCAAAGTTCAATTTAGCTTGACTGGCTCAGGTTTCTTTCTGCACCGATTCCCTTTCAACCTCCTTGACTTATCTTCTGACCCTGAGAGGGGTCTTCAAAAATTCAAACCTTTAAAACCATCTTTCCAGGAGACTGGCTTGGCTAGCTTTAGTCCCCTGCCGCTGCACACGCTCAGTTCTGCTCTGTTCCATCAAGGGACGCAGATGGGGATGTGCATTCGCCAATGCACTCAGACATGACAAGGTCTCTAGAGTTTTAAGACTGCAAAGAGAACTCTTCCCTCCCCCCCGACTCACAGTGGAGATGGGAGAGGCCTCTCTGGATACCCATTAATCCGGCACGTTGCTTTGCAGCACCCTCAGATGATGAGCAAGGATGGAGATGCTCCATTGCCTCCAGCGTCCCCGAACACGGCTCACATGCCCAGAATATTCTGAGGCCTGGATCCTCAGCCAACATAAAGTGTTGTGGCTCCAATGACTTTGGTGGAGCTAAGCTGATCGATGCCAGCTCAGGATCTAAGCATCCAATATGCAGAGGGTAGAAAGAGGTGCTGAGTCTTTATGGGCATTATGAAAATACTGCCTGTAATCCCAACAAGTGGCCCTCCAGGCTTCTGAGTTTAGCTGGTGCCCAAAGACACTGCCAACACTGTGCCCAATACATTGTATTAAGCTAGGCCTGAGGTTTGAAATTAAGCTTTTCCCATCACACTGTCCTCTGGCCTTATCTCTCCAAGCAGCAACCCCCGGCCTCAGGCCTTTGCTCCCTGCTCCTCCAACTGCACTAATGTGGCTGGCTGGCCAGATGGAACAAAGAGGAAAGTGGGCACTGCTGGCACCAGAGGGCTCTTGCAAAGCAGCCCGCACTGCTCTCCAAATGCCATCCTCGCTGAACAGTTCCCTGAGACTCTTGGCTTGAGCCACTGTGCTGGTGAACTCCCACTTGGCAGCGTTACTCACAGCGCTGGGCTTGCGCCCTGCGGTGTTTGCTTATCTAATGCTGTGATTTAACACAGACTCAGGGCTGCGCACGCTGTCCCGGACTTGCCTTCAAACTACTTTATTGCTTCCTGTGAACCAGTTAAGTGTCTCCTGTTCACACACAGCTGCCAGCTCGGGGTTTCCACAGTACAACCCTCTTTGTCAGATAACAAAATGTCCTTATTACCAGGACAGCCACAAAACCCACAGGCCCTGGGTTGCCAGTAAAGCTGGTTGGGAATTCACCCTCCGAATGGGTTTTTTGCTTTCCTTTTTTAATTTATTTTGGACTGAAAGTGCAGTTGCTGCACAACAGAAATTTTCCATGGGAAAATTTCAATTTTGCCCTTTTTGTTTGTTTATTTATTTTCCATTGGGAAAATCTAGAGGAAATATTTTAGGTTGGAACATTTCACTTTGTCAGACTGAACTGAATTGAACTGTTTCCTGTTGGGCCACTTTGACATTAATCTATGTCCTCCCGAGCAGCTCTGGTGCCTCCTGGGAGTTGTAGTTCAGATACCTCAAGTTCCCAGTCTCCTGTACTGACCAAGCTCACTAGTCAGAGAACTTTCTCCCAGCCTACTTGACTTCCACTTATTTGATAGGAACTTGTAATGCACGTCTCCTGCATTTGTAGTTCCTGCCTTGTACGTATATTCCAAATCCTAGTGTCACAACCGCAGTATCCAGCTTTCCCTGCTTGGGTGAATGTTATCATTTCTTATTATTTCAGCTGTGGCAGTGCCCAGAGGCCCCATCAGGACCGGAGCCCTGGGATGCCCGCTGCAGTACAAGCACCCAGAGGATCTCACTGACTTTTGTGTCTGTGAGTAACATTGGTCACCCCCCAGAGAGGCCTTGGCTTGCAGACTGTACTGGTTGTTCCTGACTTAATACAGACTGTCTTCAGCAATGACTCACGGTCTAGCCATTAGGATTATCAATGCCAAGTCTCATCTTCAGTGCTTCACATTCTCCCTGTCCCACTGTCAATCTGTGGTGATCTGTGCAAGTCTCCGTGGCGCTGTGGCTACAGTTACCATCTCAGGAATGAAGCTGGCACAAAGAGAATGAATTCCCAGGAGCTGCAGCCTTTGTGTGATTGTCCAGACTCTGAGCAGTTGTCACCACCTCCACGGTACTTTGCTGTACATGTACTGACAGTACCGAATAATAGGATCAGTACTAAGAAACAGTCGGGGCCTTCTCTAGAGCCAGAGTACTTACGCCCAGGCCCCTGTTCTAACCACTAAATAGCACATCTTCACCAGTCTAGCTAAGTCACACCCAACCAAAGCTTTTGCCGTCTTAGGGGAATGTTTTCAGCCATCTAAAATGTACTTCTGGGTTCCCATGCACAGTGATGCTTCCCAAGAGTAGCAGCACTCTCACATCTCTCTTGTTCCGGTTGAATAATAGGCTGCCATGCTCCTGGAGCGGATGGAATCCTAGCCATCATCTCGGGATCCCTTTGAGGATTACAAAGGTCATGCCAGCTGTTCCTGTCATGGGGTGAATGATCCACCCACTGAGGATTGTTTCTTAGGTTCGTGGATTCCAAGGCCAGGTAGAACCACTGTGATCATCTAGTCTGACCTCCTGTAGCACACGGACCAGAGACCTGCCCCACAATCATTCCTAGAGCAGACTGGTTAGAAAAACATCCACTCTGGATTTTAAAATGGGCAGTGATGGAGACTCCACCACGATCCCTGGTAAAAGGCCAACTGTGGTGGGACTCAAACCCACAGTCATTGAATTCCGGCCCACCTCTAGAAGGCCCATGAACCACCCACGGGGCCACTGAGCTCCTAAGGGCTGTGGGTGGGTGTCACTCCCCGGGACTGGGTGTCTCTCTCCTTATGGCCTCTTCACTAGCTTTCCTCCAATTGACACACTTCATGGGTCCATTCCCAGACTCTTAGGGGTTCCCTGGGCTGGGCTCTTGAGGCAGCTCTAGGCCATCCAGTCTCTCCTCTGCCTCAGATTGGGCTTTCCTTGCCCGTGCTATCAACTCCCTCTAACTCAGGTACTCCCAGGGCCAGCAGAGTCTGAGCACCTCGCTGTCTGTAACAGATTCATCCTCCCACACCTTGCGAGGCCAGGCAGTGTTCAGGCTCAGAGGGCCAGACCCGCAAAGTGACTTAGGAGGCTAATTGCCTCTTTAGGCACCTAAATTCAACATGCAGGTGCCACTGACATTCTCAAAACCCCACGTAGCTGCTGCCTAGCCCCATACGTGCCTAAGTCTCCACCCACTGGCATTGGCAAAGTTACCTAAGTCCTCATGCCTCCTAGCTAAGGAGCTGCTTGGAGGTCTAGTGGCCCTCTCCAACCAGGCCTATCTCATCATCAGGGCCTCATTCTGCAAGGGTGCTCAGGGCATGCCTAAGACCTGATCCCTCTCAGTCCCAAAGTGGGAGGTGCAGGACCCTGAGAGGTGGGTGTGGGCTTGGGGGGGAGAGGGGGTTTGGAAAAGCCAGAACAAAAGAGAGCGTGTGTCAGAATAGCCAATAGCCCAGCGGTTGGGCTACTCACCGCCAAGTCCCTGCACCAGACCAAGCAATGAGAAGCCAAACCTGGGTCTTACCCAGGAGGGCCCTTCTCACAGACATTGTGGATCAAATCATTCTTTGAAGGGGATGGGGGCAGGGCAGTGGCCCCTGGCCATCTGATTCCTGGTGCTAGTGTTTTGCAACCAGATTATGCAGGTGCTGAGCGCTCCCTGGGCAGTCGTCCCCACGCAGCACACCTGGGCCAGGCCAGCAGGAATGTCACCCTATGCATTCCGCAGGCTGAGAGGTTGTGGGACTTACAGACACCGTAAAGATTTTAGCAGAGCCATGCACGAGTGCATCCAATTAGCATACAAAGCAGGCACTGGACAGGGAAGGTAATTCTCATCTGAGCACATTGTGTAATTCCCCAGGGCTCCAGCTGCAAAACATTGCATGCTGCATGCCCATGGTGCAGCAAGCGTCAATCCTCTGACTGCCTCACTCTGAATGAGATGCTCCTTGCGCACTTAAACCAGCTCAGAGATGCATGTGGTCAGGGAATGTAGAGAATGCAACCTGCTGGGGAGGAATTAATGATCAGAGCATTGTGTAGAGCCCTCAGCTAACATGCCTCCGGGAGCAGGCTCAAAGGCTGCCCCGACAAGGCACCGGCCCGAGGTCCCATTGAGGAGGCACTGACACATGATTATTGTGGCCAGTCCTTCAGGGGCCACAGAGAAGATGACTTTGTGTATGAATCAAGCACCTGGAAGGTTTGTTAAATCAAACAAAAAGAGTCAGGCAAACTCAGGCTCCTGTCCTGCGGCCTGACCCGCTGGGCATAATGGCCCTGTAATAGGGTTCTGCTCACCCCGGCGTGCCTTGAGTCTGGGGATTAGTTCAGCCCAGTCTGAGGGCCCCTTGCTTGGGCTGCTTGTGCCGTGGCCCCTCTTGCTTTCTAGGTGCTTCCTCTTCATGGCTGGGCCTTCCAGCCACTCGCTGCAGTTTTCCTCTTCTGGGGTAGGAACAAAGTCTCATCAGACTAGCAGTCCAGTGCCATTCTGGGCGTCTTCCCAATCAACTCTGTGCCTCTTTCCTGGGGGCTGCGAGGGGAACCCAGCCCTGCCGCCTAGGCTGGGTTCAGCCCCAGGACCCTCGAATCAGCAGCCAAGGTCTGCACCACCTCTACCCTTCCTGCAGTTTCCCTGATCTTCCTCCTACTTCACCCTCTGCAGGCTTCCTTCTCCACCACCCTTGGGTGAACCCTTCCCTCAGGGTGAGGATCTCAGGGCTCCCGCTCCCCTAACAGGTTGTTTTTTCCTCCTCCCCCTCACTAGACTCAGATAGGAACTGCAAACCTCTACACTGCAGTCCTGTCTGCTCTCCCTTCCGGCTGTGTACCAGCCCTGCCTACTGCTGCCCGCATGGCTCCATCTTCAATTAGTGCTTGTCCTTCAAGTCTCAATCTCCTCCCAGGGGCAGGTGAATTAGTCCCTCTTGAGCCACTTTAACCCCTGCAGGGGCGGTGTAGGATGAACACGTCCTCACAGGCCCCTCTACATGGCAAAGACAGCAAGCCAGAGCTTCCCTGCACTCACGGGCCCCGCTGCCAGGCCAAACCCCACTGTGGAACCTCGTGCGTAAGCATTTGTGAGCTCCTCCGGGGATATAGACTGAACAACTGTGCAAAACTGCAGCTAGCAGGATCAGCCCATCAGCAACCCTTGCTGCTGCTCAGAGATGCCTTGCACCCGAGGGAAAGCACTTGCCAGCTGCAAACCTCTGCACCTGACCCCCTCGGGTGTGCGTGGGACAGGAATCCCGCAAGTGCAAGGGTAACCTGTAGTGCTTGCTGTGACCCCCTGCACATCCTGCCCGATGCACACTGCAGGGGAATGCAAGCAGCATGCACAGACAGCTGGGCTCCTCTTGGGAAATGCAGCATCGTGCATTAGAAAGCGCAAGATGGGTGTGGACTAGAATTTAATCTTTATGGCAAGTGCTTCCAGTATCACCGCAGCAGCGAATCCTATAACACAGACTGATGGGGCATTCCACAGGAACTGCTCTTGAGAGGGCATCTCTCAATTCATCTTTTTACCTACCAGCACTTTCCAAACCCACCGGTGTGCTCTGAGATACACCTGCCCAATGGCTGCTCAGGCTCTGCACACCTACAGAGAACACTTCACTTCTGCTGCTGCTCTCCCCACCCCCACGCTTGGATCCCTTCACAACCTCCGCCCCCCCTTCCCGGCCCTGCACAGCCCTAGCCCCTCAGCCGGGCACCTCCTTTCAAACCCAGCACTCTGGCCACGCCTGGATCCAAACCGCTTGCTTTGTCTCCTCCTGCCATGCTTCACTCTTGTGTCTTTTTCATGCAATTAACCTTGTCTCCCCCTTCAGTCCCTCTTTAAAGCTTGTCACAAGATGGGGCCCTTTCCCCCCTCCCTCCCCAAGGCTGCCACAGCACTGAACTGCAAAGTGTTCGTATTATTGAACTATACAGACAGAAACTCTTTCAAGCATTCCTTGGGTCACACTAGGCAGGGCTGGCACTTCTGAGGCACAGAAGAACATCTGGTCTTTGGGCAGGCCAAGGACCCAGGGGACAGGGACACAGTCTGTCAGCAGGGCCAGGTCCCAGGCCTGGAGGGAACCATTGGGAGGGGTTCAGATCTTGGAAATTACATGAGACTTGGAGAGAGTCAGGGCCAGGACTAGGGCACTACTTCTCCATTGGCTTGTGTCTGCCCCTGGCACACTGCACACACGCAAAGCCGGACGGCCATGGTGCACACTCTGCCGAGAGAGGTCATGGAATGCTATGCTGTATTACCCTGTTCAGCCACTGGGTGGCGCTGTGTGTACCATACCTTACCTAAGGTAACCTCAGCCAAACCCCACAGAACATTAAAGGATCTTAGAGAGTAGGTACGTCTACACAGCAATTAAACACCAATGACCGACTCCATGACGTGGGAGGGGCCCAGAGCCCAGGATGCAGCCCAAGCCCAAACATTTACGAAGCAATTCTTAGCCCTGAAGCCCCAAGCCCCAAAAGCCTGAGTCAGGTGCAGATCTTTTATTCCAGTGTAGACGTACCCATAGTGAATACTTTGGAAGGACGTTCTGCAGCCAGTCCGTATCTGGTACAGGAGCCTGACCTGTTGGTAGCAGGCCTCAGTGGCGCCGGAACTGGGGGAGGGGCAGAGGCCATAGCTCTCCACTTTTGGTCAGGGTGCACCGCACCCCCACCCCCTCCTCTTCACCCTGAGGACCTAACCCCTGCCAGGCCAGTGTGGAGCCCAGCTGAGGAGACCAGGCAGTTGTGGGAGTTTGTTTGCTGCCCCAAGCGGCGAAGGGGGGGAAATAAATAAATAAAGCCGCGATCGGCGGCACTTTGGCGGCAGCTCAACCACGTGGCTTCATTCTTCAGCGGCAATTCGGCAGCGGGTCCTTCGCTTTGAAAGGGACGGAGGGACCTGCCGCCGAATTGCCACCGAAGACCCAGATGTGCCGCCCCTTTCCACTGGCCGCCCCAAGCACCTGCTTCGTTCGCTGGTGCCTGGAGCCGGCCCTGCCTCCACCTGCCTGCAGTGCAGGGGGGCTGAGAGCACCCTCAACCTGTGTCCCCACCTCCCAGGCTCCCTGCCTAGCCCAGGGCAGGTGGAGGGTCCGCGCCGGCTCCCCACAGCTGCCCACGTGACTCTCCCCGACCCAGCTTCAGCCTGCCCTAGGTGGGGGACCCAAGGGGTGGGGACAAGGGCAGGAGGTTGCTTTTGGCCCCCCCCATACCCTGGGTGGGGGGGTTCACTGGCTCCCCGGACCCACTCTGGCTTCCAGCTTGGCCAGGATCAGGGCCTCCGGGGGAAGAGGAGGGACGGGGCTGGGGCCTCGGGCAGGGAGGCCTCCCCACTTTTGGAAGGCTCCAGTGCCCTTGGCAGGGCTGCAACCTGCCATGTACAAGAAATACATGACATGGTGTTAGTCATGGAATTAGTGCCAGAGCAGAAAGGAACAGACGAAAAACAGCAAAAAATTTTGCAAATAGAGAGAAAAAATATCAACAAAGGCTGCAGACAGAAGGGGAAACAAGCAACAAAGGTTGCAGGATCTCATCCACATGCCACTGTTCAAACCCCCAGAGATCTTCAGGTTTAACAAGAAGAGACCAGTCACATCAGATAAGAAAGAACAAAGAGATTACAACCCTTTTACAGACACTCCGGCTGGGACACTGGGAACTTGCAGCAGTACAGCTCTGTCATAAAGGAGTGTGAAAATCCACACTGTCCTAAACCCTGGTGTAGACAGCTCACCACTTCTTGGACCAGGTCTACCCCAAGTATAACTACATTGCTCTGGGGTGTGAAAAATCACCACCCCCAAGCAATGCAGTTGAACCAATGTAACCTGCAGTGTAGACAGTGCAGTATAGATACTGCCTCTCAGGGAAGTGGAGTTCTTCTGTGGACAGGAGAAGCCTTCCCATTGGTATAGGTAGCATCTTCAGTGAAGCGCTACAGTGGTGCAGCTGCAGTGTTTTAAGTGTGGACAAGCCCTCAAGGAGGTGGATTCCTTCACTTACAGGAGAAGCCCTTGCACAGGGTGTTTTTGCCTTTTAGAATTTTTCTGTGTGAGTTCATTTGAGTGCGGAGTGTGTTTGTGTCAAACTGGATGGAGAAAAAAGATTGGAGAACTCCAGCTATTGCAAAGAAAAAGAATTCAGCGCCCAGATCGTGTGTGATTGAGACCAATGGCAGAACAGTCGACAGCTACAGTTTGTTCCTCAGACAGAGGAATAAACAGAGCAAACTCTACAGATGCAGAATGAAAGAAGGGCTGGTCAACCCTGGGACTTACACTGGCATAGCTACACCTCTCAGTGGTGTGAAAATCCCACCCAGAGAGCCGTAGCTATGCTGACCTAACCCCTGTGTAGACAGCGCTAGGTCAATGGAAGAATTCTGCCGACTCAGCTACCGCCTCTCAGGGAGGTGGATTACCTCCACTGACAGGAGAGCCCCACCAATCATGCTGTAGCGTTTTAAGTGTAGATGTAGCCAAAGACTCTGAATTTCAAAGCAGTTGTTGCAGCGAACGGACAGCCAGGTGACTACGTTGTTACACATTCAGGTCATGTAATTAGAAAGGCAGTACGATTCAGGGACACTGAACAGACTGATCTGTCCTGAACTTTAAGTGTAGTGTGAGAGTGTAAAAGCAGCAGAGAGTCCTGTGGCACCTTATAGACTAACAGACATATTGGAGCATGAGCTTTTGTGGGTGAATACCCACTTCGTCGGAGGCAAGTGGGTATTCACCCATGAAAGCTCATGCTCCAATATGTCTGTTAGTCTATAAGGTGCCACAGGACTCTCTGCTGCTTTTACAGATCCAGACTAACACGGCTACCCCTGTGATACTGGACACCATGTGAGAGTGTGTATTTTGTAACTTGTAAGAACTTAGAACTTAAAGGGGGGGATGTAACGGAATGCTAAACTGTATTACACTGTTCAGCCACCAGGAGAACTTAAGCTAACCTCAGCCAAACCTGGCAGGACCCTGTAGTGAACACATCTGGTGTGTGCTCTGTGAAGGACGCTCTGTGGCCAGTCAATATCTGATACAGAAGCCTGCCCTGCTAATAGCAGCTTGGCATGTACAATAAATATATGACAACATGCATGGCCCGTAGCTAAGATCACTGCGTGCACAAGCGCATGGCAAAAAACCCAGGAAATTATTTCTTCTGACCAGCAACCAGAAAGGCCCTAGAAAAACCAGCTGGGCCAGTCAAAACCCAGCCAGGTGGCAACCCTACAAGGCCTTCAGTTTAGCTTTTCATCCAAAAGAGAGATGCCCTCTGGCTAGCCGGGGGCAGGCTAAGCAAGGAGTTAGAGGAGAGTGCACCTGTTAGTGAATCACCAGCATGCAGACCCTCCCCTGTCCCCCCCCCCGAGCATTGGCTGAGCCCAGCCCCGAATGACGTATGGGCGTAAGAGCAGCTGGTGAGACGGGCCTGAGCACATGGGGCCGCGGAGCCTGGGGGCCATGGAGGCCGTGGCTCCACTATGCGGAACAGGGCATCTCCCCCAACCTTGAGCCTGGCAAAAGAGAAGAACCTGTCCCTGCACCTGTCCCCAGAAGGCATTTGGAGTGTGTCCGGGGCAGAGCTTGATGGGGGGAATTTAAGCATAGGGGGCATTTTCTCTAGGACGGATTGAAATGTCTCAGTCACTGCCAGCAGGATCCCCCTGACTTATACCAGAGCCTCCATCGAATGGTGTGTATCCAGCCCCGGATTCATTGCTCATATACACTAAGTCCTTCAAAGCCACTCACCTCCGCCTGCCCACAGGCCCTTCACTAAAGCGAGAAAGGTCGGCTGTCAAAACAGCCCTTGCCATTCTTGCTCTGCCTGCGTCCCACAGAACTCCTAGGGGGCTTTACCCAGGTGAGAAGAGCAGGAGGATTTGCTCATGTTTTAAAATTGCCCTCCAAGGTGATTTATCATTCAGACATGGGGGACGGGGGGGGGAGGGGGAAATTCAATTGCTGTCTTTGCTCCCCACTCCAGTATCACCTTAGCAGCCGGCTCAGTGGCAGCAGGGCTAGCTTGTGTCTAGATGTGCTCGGGGATCAGGAGTTAAGTGTTTACGTGATAAACGATATGTTAAAAACATAAGTTTTAAATGAATGCTCACTGACAGTCCTGTACTATTAGTTAATAGGCAGAATTAACTCCTTGGCCTGGGGCCAAGCCCATCACAGCCAGAGCCAGAACAGCTGAAGCTGCTTTACACTTGGGCTTTGCTTTGACGGGATTTGCTGCTGTAGCAAGACTCCAGTTTCTGTAAAAATACGCTAATGTTTCCCGCCTCCCAACCTGCCCCTATGGCCTAGCTGCTTGAGGCTCTCTGGAGCCCGAGGGATTCTGCCAGAAGCCAAAAATCTTCCCTTTCACATGCAGAGACTTAAGCAGGAGGCAGGTTCCCCAGCTGCCTGGCTGCTCCCCACTCATCTTTATAGACAGTTTTACTGCCCCACAGTTCACCAAGGGACTAGCAGCAAATTCTTCCCATCTAACATAAAAATGCCCTCCCAGCTATAGGATCCAGCCAGCTCCAGTATCGCCATGGCCTCCAGCAGGCAGGCTCAAACTCACTGGAACTTCAGTGGAAGATGAAGACTAAATGGGCCCTGATCCAACCCAGCCAAAGGATGCCACTCCCTGCTTCCCTCTAGTGCTGGTGATTCCTGGCTCCCCTACTTTGACACCGTCGGAGAAGAGAGCCCAGATGGAAACTGGAGAAGCAGGGCTGGAGGGACTACTGGGGGGTCAAATCCCAGTCACCTGCTGGTCTCAGGTGAGCATGGTCTTGCCAGGTCCTCGGAGAATGGAGCAGGAGAAAACCAGCAGCTGGACCAATGGGGATGCTCCTGTTAAAGGGGCCCAGTGAGCCATGTAGGTGCAGGCCTACAGGTGACAGGGGGGAGTCAGCACAACCGGGGCAGTGCCAATAGGAAAGCGTGGCTTTGTGCAGCCAGAGTCTATAGGTAAAATACGCCTGGCATCAGAGAGAGGAGAAAGGGCTTATTTCACGTCCCTTTGCCCTCTGCTGCCACCCAGCACCCCCGGCAGTGAGGGGGTCAGGTGCCTGATGCCAGGCGATGTTCTTTGGGAGCAAGCTGACAAATCCCATGGCCGGATTGTTGGCACCAGCTGTGGGACTTCTGGTTTCTTGGAATGGTTTTAACCCTCGGCTTGCCAGAGGGCATGTGACCCTTCCACCCATCACAGGGATCTAACTGAAAACAAAGAAGGGTCTTAACCTGGTGGCGGATGTCCTCCAGATTCTACATCTCTGTGTGTTTTCAGTCCACCATCTTGCCCCGGCAAGTAGGCTGGGAGAGGGAAGGGCCACTGTTTGGATCTGACCCGCCACCGATGTTCTGTGGGGGATTTACCCACTGTCTCCACAGCAGCAATAAATGAGCAAATACAAATCCCCTGCCATGTTCTGCTGGGTCTGGAGTGTTGTAGCCCTGTCAGTCCCAGGGTATTAGAAAGACAAGGGTGGGGAGGTGAGATCGTTTATTGAACCAATTTCTGTTGGCCAGAGAGGCAAGCTTTCAAGCTACACAGGCTCTTCTTCAGCTCTGGGAAAGATAATCAGAGTGTCACAGCTAAATACAATGGGGAAAAGATTGTTGAGCATAAGCAGTTAGCACATATTTCAAGAGACCATTCGAAGTGAAGTGGCCTGTTAACACCTCTCCAGTCATAGGACAAAAAAGGCAGGTTAGTGGGTTACAAATTGTTATAATGAACCATAACTCCAGTGTTTCTTTTCAGGCCATGATTTTTAGTGTCTATCAAAGTTATGAACTGAAGCTCCCAGGCTCTTTTTTTGAAAGGGTTATGCAGGTTTCCTTTGAGGATGAGGACTGAGAGGTCAGATATAGAGCGATCGCATTGTGAAGAGTGCTCACCCACCGGTGACAGGGTGTTTTGTCTTTTATGATTTTTCTGTGTGAGTTCATTCGAGTACACAGTGATTGGTTTCATCCACATAGCTGCTAGCGAGGCATTTTTAGTGCACAGACTGAGGTACAGCACATGTTGTGACAGCCATGTGTAGGACCCACAGATTTTGACAGGTATGTTGTGGGGGTGTTGATCATCGTAGTAGTGGGGATATGTCTGTGGGTTTTGCATCTGTTATTCTGGCAGGGCCTGGTGCCACTTTGAGTTGGTGGGTCCTGGGCTGTGGGGAGCTTTCTTCTGAAGATGAGTTTGGAGAGGCTGGGAGTTGCTTGAAGGCCAGAAGAGGAGGCTCAGGGAAGATTTCTTTCAGAATGTAGTCTCTATCAAGTATGGGCTGTAGCTGTTTTATGATACCCATTTGCGTTCCAATGTGGGGTGGTAGGTGACAATGTGTGGTCAGACTTCCCCCCCCGCTCCTGTACTGAAGCAAGTTCTCTCAGGGTATTTGCGTAGCTGTTCCATGATGTGGTCTCTTTCTCTGGTGGAGTGTCTTTGTCTGGTGAAGGTGGTTTTGAGTGTGTTAAGGTGTGTATCCAGGACTTTCTCCTCTGAGCATATTCTGTGGTATCTGGGTGCCTGGCTGTGTGTTTGGGATGGTTATTGGATCCGTGGAGGTAAGCGTGACAATCAGTGGTTTCTTGCACATAGTCTGTAGAGTTCCATTGTTGAAGCTGATCATGGTGTCCAGGAAGTTGATGCTGGTGTGGGAGTATTCTAGTGAACCTCAGCTGATGGGCTAGGATTCAAGGAAAGGCAAGGCACACACCTCTGCAGGCATTATGGGAATGGTTGTGCAGTGGGGTCTATTCTCAGCTCTGCATCTGGGCTATGTGGCCCTAGACACGTTCCTGGGCCCACTAATTTTGGGTGCCTCTGTTGTGAGGAACCCAACCTCAGACACCTAGGCTTTATTTTCAAAGGTCCCGTGCATCAGTTGGATTGGTGGGTGCTTGAAACCCAAGAGAGTCAAGCATGAGGGGTCTCAGAGCAGGCACCTCAAGTTAATGAATACTTCTAAAAATTCAAGCCTAGATTTCTAAAGCTAGGCCCTCAAAATCTGAAGCCACTTTGAAATGTTGGCCTCAGCCATGCTGGTTCCTCATCTACAAATGGGGGAGAGGGATTTTAAATGCTGCTGCCCTGGCTTTGTGAGCTGCTTGGGTTCCGTGGATGAACATTCCTGAAATGTTCAATACTCGGTACTGTTGTTACTATTGTGTTAACAATCCCAATAACAGGATTTGGTTGTAGTTTTGCTCCTAGCTGAACAGATGGGAATTTTAAATGGCTGCGATCTTTGTTCTGGGATCTAATAGACCACTCTGTGGTCTAGGTGGGATCCTTGATCAGCTAACACATGTTAAAATGCAGCTTGCTCTGTCACCACTCCATCAGAGCAACAGCAGACAATCGTTTCGTGCCTTTTTTCAGCATGGCAAGCATGGAGCTGCAATTATGAGCACTGTAAATACCACGCGCATTATCCTGCAGTATATGCAGAACCAGAACCTGCAAAAGCAAAAGCAGGCGAGTAGGCGACAGCAGTGCGGTGACGAGAGTGATGAGGACATGGACACAGACTTCTCTCAAAGTACGGACCCTGGCAATGTGCACATCATGGTGTTAATGGGGCAGATCCATGCTGTGGAATGCTGATTCTGGGCCCAGGAAACAAGCACAGGCTGGTGGGACCGCGTAGTGTTGCATGTCTGGGACCATTCTGAGTGGCTGCAAAACTTTCACACGCATAAGGACACTTTCATGGAACTTTGTGACTTGCTTTCCCCTGCCCTGAAATGCAAGAATATCAAGATGAGAGCAGCCCTCACAGTTGAGAAGTGAGTGGCAATAGCCCTGTGGAAGCTTGCAACGCCAGACAGCTACTGGGCAGTTGGGCATCAATTTGGGGTGGGCAAATCTACTGTGGGGGCTGCTGTGATCCAAGTAGCCAACGCAATCAAAGAGCTGCTGATATCAAGGGTCATGACTCTGGGAAATGTGCAGGTCATAGTGGATGACTTTGCTGCACTGGGATTCCCTAACTGTGGTGGGGCGATAGATGGAATCCATATGCCTATCTTGGCACCAGAGCACCAAGCCAGTGAGTACATAAACTGCAAGGGGTACTTTTAAATGGTGCTGCAAGCACTGGTGGATCACAAGGGACGTTTCACCAACATCAACGTGGGATGGCTGGGAAAGGTACATGACACTCACATCTTCAGGAACTCTGGTCTGTTTCAAAAGCTGAAGCAAGGGACTTTCTTCCCAGACCAGAAAATAACCGTTGGGGATGTTGAAATGCCTGTAGTTATCCTTGGGACCCAGCCTACCCCTTAATGCCATGGCTCATGAAGCCATACACAGGCAGCCTGGACAGTGGTCAGGAGCTGTTCAACTACAGGCTGAGCAAGTGCAGAATGGTGGTAGAATGTGCACTTGGATGTTTAAAAGCGCGCTGGCACAGTTTACTGACTCAGTTAGATCTCAGTGAAACCAATATTCCCATTGTTATTACTGCTTGCTGTGTGCTCCACAAGATCTGTGAGAGTAAGGGGGAGATGTTTATGGTGGGTGCAAGGTTATATCAGTCTAACGCTGCTAAATTGGCCCTAACTTGTAGTGTAGATCAGGGCTAAGGCCATGTTTACATGACAGTGTTTTGTGTATAACCTAAGGGATTAATTTAAATCAGTCTAGTTATACCAATATAGCCCTGGTGTGGACACTCTTATTCCAGAGGGTTTAAGCTAAACTGAAAAAAAACAACCTTATACTAGAATAAGAGTGTCGACATGGGGACTTAGAAAGTATAACTAGGTCGGTGTAACTGCTAAAACTTTGCCATGCAGACAAGACATGCACTCTTGTGGTGAGCTAAATGCAGTTGTAGCAATGTAGTTGGTTGCCACTAGGAGGCAGCAGAGAGAATGCCAGCTATAGAGAAGCCAGCTCTGAGATACCCTACAATCAGACTGTCTGCCTCTCTCTGAGTAGCTTTAGTAGAGGCCACACACATGGATCTGGCACAAAGGTGAACATAAGGTGATTGGGGGGCAGGGAATGGGAGCATCAAATCCAGCCAGACAATAAGGAGAAAAGTCATTTTCTCCTAAACACACATACATCTGGCCATGAGATCTGCTATGGACACATTCAGAGTGATAGATCCAGTGGCCTCCGGCGGGGGGAAGAGACCCAATAGAGAGTGTGGATGTTTGGGAGAGGGCCATGCACGGCTCCCTGGGGCTGGGGCTCTGTTATTTCCCTACATTGACAGTACCAAGCTTTCCACAAGGGAGGCCCCTCTCCCAGGAGACTGTTAAGGAGGGTCCGTAGCCCCAGGGCCATGGCCAACGTCTGCTGGTGAAGTCCAAAGTGGACCTGAGGGATGTAGCTGCTCCTCAGCATGGAGTCAGGGGACAGTTGGGTGGGCAGTGCTGGGGTCAGGGCTCTTTCATCTGTGAATTAATGACTCTGAGGAGAAGGAGGAGAGCGAGATGGTGACGTTTGCTGGTGACCCTGGGGTCCAACTAAAACAAACCATAAAGAATTGGGAAAAGCTCCAGCTGGGCTGAGCATGGTGGAGACAACATAAGGTGATGGAAGGAGAAATCCAGGCTGGCTAAGGGTCCGGTTGTACACATTGGCAAATATAGCCTGAGCTCTCTATTGCTGCTGCTGGGCGTGTAGCTCCAGGGATCCTGAGGAAAAGGCCTGGGGGTTATTGGGGGTGAGAGACATTGGTCTGGCACACAGCAGCAGCAGCCAAACAAGCAGAGGCCGTTTGGAGACATTCAAAATGTGAGAGAGAAGAATAAATACGTTCTAGTGACATTGTATCAAACAGCAGGTTGGGAGCTCCATGCCCACCCAGGTTTGGACACCTTGCAATCGGAAAGATCTACTGGGGGATAAAGGGTAAAGGAGTCCTGTGAAGGACAGTGGAAGCAGTTCGAGGCCTGGGTGGCACTCTCTTTCAGAAGAGGGTGGAGAGCCCAGGCTGTTCCCCTTGGAGGGGGCATGAGAAAAGTACTGCAGGTGATGAAGAGCAGAGGGAGGGCTGGTCGGTGCCTCCTCAGTACCCTGCCTGCTAATGTGAGGATACTAGTCTCTCTAGCACATCATTGGCAGCTCCATTTAGATTCACTGAAGGGAACTGCTTCTCCATGCAGCCAGTGTGAGTCAGGCTGGGGGCTTCTCTGTCAGAAGAGGGCATCACCACGCTATACCCTGGGGTCATTTTGATGAGCAATAACAAATGTGTAGCTTTGTGTGCTCAAGACGAGAATCGAGTCTCCTGTTCTTGGGCTCAAGCCATCTGCTGCTGGGGTCAGGAAGGGTCGTTCCCTTCACGTGCACAGCTCTGCACAATTAACCAGCTGCATTGTGGCCAGCGTTTACCTTTCTCTGGTGTGCCGGCTATTGCCGCTGGAGGGCAGCGAGATGCAGAGTGCATGGGCTGATGGTGCAGACCTCTGTGTGCCCAAGCTGCTGTAAAACAGTAGCAGGGGAGGGGACCAGGAAGCTTGTGGTGGGATTAGTCCTGGGCTAGAGCTGCTTCATGCTGGAGCATGCCCAGGGCTCAGTCCTGTGAAGTCAGAGCTCGCCAATAGAATCATTTGGGGGTGATCACAATGGGGACTTACTGAGCTTTCCCCCCAAATGCCCCATGGAGCTTTGCCATAGCTTCTGAGAGCAGATGGGCCAAGGGCTGTCTCGGTGTAGTCGGGAACTTGGACCCCAGAAAAGCCCCTCTCCAAAAGCTCTCTGCTCGGGTACACTAAGAGCTTCCAGACCCATGTGGTCCCTCATTCACCTCTCTGTGGGGCACCTCGCAGAGCTCAGACCCCGTTCTCCCATGCTAGCGGAGCAGTGCTGGGACGGGAGCTGGGCGCTCCGGAAGGAGTGCTGCTTGCAATGGAAGCAGGCTGCGGGGCGTGGGGGATGTGTGTGCTGGGGAATGACAGCCGCAGGGGCAATGCTGTTGCTGCAAGGAGCAGGTGGAGGGGGGACACAGACAGGGCTGGGGCTGGTACTGTCCTAGCAGCTGGGGAAAGCTTTTTCACCATGAGAGCACTTGAGGCAGGGTGTGTCTGGCTTTGGATTAGGCTACCCAGGGTTTCAGTAAAACTAACAGCAATGTGGGGAGTGAGGGGCTGATAAAGGGGGAGCGCCCTAAGCCAGGGAATGCAGTTGCAGGGGTGAGTGGCTCTCTCCAGGGCAGGGATTGAGACAGCGCCAGTTACAATGGAATCCAGGCGAGGAGTGGGCAGAACAGCTCAGCCACTCAAGGAATCAGAGCAGAAGAGTTCAGGCCTGCAGCACCTCAGCGCTTCTGGAGGGGACCGGCAAGAACCCCCCAGGGCCATAGTTTCTGGTCAAAGAGGCTAGAATAGTTTTGCCAGCACCAGAAACCACTGCACAGGGGATGCTGGCCAGGGCCGAGGCACCAGGCAGAGAGGGGGCCAGATCCTGATCTCCTTCGCACCACTGCAGATATAGGGTAACTGCTGGGACAGCAGTGGAGTTAGTCCATTTTGCACTGGTGCGAATGAGGCTGGGGCGTAGCGCAGGACATGCTGTTTGTCACAGCCGGAGTAGCTTTCAGGCCATGCTGAACATAAGGAGTCAAACTCAGCTCTTGAGCGCTTTGCTGTCTGGACCATTACTGTACATTGCCTGCAGGAAGCCCCCTGAGACAGGTCCACTGGGCACAACTGAGAGCCTGTCTGGTTACTGATCTGCGTCTCAGTTACACCATTGCCTTCAGCGGAGTCACTCCTGATTGACACAGATGTGAGTGGGAGGTGAGTCAGGCCCTATAGCCATGTGAAGCCCTAGTCAGTGCTGGAGATGCAGGGTCCCACTGTCCCACTTGTGCATGGTGCACTGGGACTAATATCCCTATGCCCAATAAAACAACAGGGTGGGGGACAAGCCCAGATTCGGGAGAGATGAGCCAGGAATTAGCCACCCCCTCAATCTGCATGTTTTATCGGGCTCTTACTATCAGGGTTTTGCCCCTCTGATGGAGAAGGCTGGCAAAGCAAGGGGGTGGTAAAAGCACACTGTAATAAGTAAATTGCTCCATTTGAACGCCTCCCTTTCCTGGCCCAGGGGCTGACCATGGGCCACAGCCCACTGCAGGAGACTTTGTGGCTGAGTGGCAGGAGATAACCCACAGGGGAACCATCACTTGACTCAGAGAGGGGCCTGTATTCCTGTGCCAGGGCCATGCCCAGTACTACCAGCTTGAATGCATGATTGGCTAACGCAGAACCCCAAAGCCCTTTCATACATTCTCTGTAACCAGCCTGAGAGTGATAACCCCTGGCAGGGTAGAATGGGTCAGGTGCAGACAACCCCCAGCAGGGTACAGTCTGGGTCACACAGACAGACAACTCCCGGCAGGGTACAGCCGAGCCCGGGTCAGGCACAGACAACCTCCGGCAGGGTACAGCCAAGCCCGAGTCAGGCACACAGACAACCCCCCACCGGGTACAGCCGAGCCCGCGTCAGGCGCAGACCCCACTGGGTACAGCCGAGCCTGGGTCAGGCGCAGACAACCTCCCACCGGGTACACCTGAGCCCAGGTCAGGCCAAGACAACTCCCCACAGGGTACAGCCGAGGTCAGGTGCAGACAACCCCCAACACGGTACAGTCCAGGTCAGGCACACAGTCAACCTCCTGCAGGGTACAGTTGAGCCCGGGTCAGGCACACAGACAACCCCACACCAGATACAACTGAACCCAGGTCAGGCACAGATCCCACCAGGTACAGTTGAGCTTGGGTCAGGCGCAGACAACCACCGCCAGGGTATAGCTGAGCCGGGGTCAGGCACACAGACAACCCCCCACCAGGTACAGCTGAACCCAGATCAGGCACAGACCCCACCGGGTACAGCTGAGCTCGGGTCAGGCACAGACCCACCGGGTACAGCAGAGTCCGGGTCAGGCCAAGACAACTCCCCACAGGGTACAGCTGAGGTCAGGCACAGACAACCCCCGGCAGGGTCCAGCTGAACCCGGGTCAGGCACAGACCTCACCAGGTACAGCCGAGCCCAGGTCAGGCCAAGACAACTCCCCACAGTGTACAGCTGAGGTCAGGCACAGACAACCCCTGGAAGGGTCCAGGTAAACCCAGGTCAGGCACACAGACAACCCCCCACCAGGTACAGCCGAACCCGGGTCAGGCCCAGACCCTACCGGGTACAGCAGAGCTCAGGTCAGGTGCAGACAACCCCCGGCAGGGTACAGCCGAAGTCAGACACAGACAACCCCTGGCAGGGTCCAGCTGAACCCGGGTCAGGCACAGACAACCCCCGGCAGGGTACAGCCGAAGTCAGGCACAGACAACCCCTGGCAGGGTACAGCCAAGCCAGATAAGGCCAAGACAATTCCCCACAGGGTACAGCCGAGGTCAGGCGCAGACAACCCCCGGCAGGGTACAGCCGAGCCCGGGCCAGGCACAGACAACCCCCGGCAGGGTACAGTCGATCCTGGGTCAGGCACAGACAACCCCTGGCAGGGTACAGTCGATCCTGGGTCAGGCACAGACAACCCCTGGCAGGGTACAGTCGATCCTGGGTCAGGCACAGACAACCCCCGGCGGGGTACAGCCGAGGTCAGGCACAGACGAGCCCCGGCAGGGTACAGGCGAGCCCGGGCCAGGCACAGACGAGCCCCGGCAGGGTACAGGCGAGCCCGGGCCAGGCACAGACGAGCCCCGGCAGGGTACAGGCGAGCCCGGGCCAGGCACAGACGAGCCCCGGCAGGGTACAGGCGAGCCCGGGCCAGGCACAGACGAGCCCCGGCAGGGTACAGGCGAGCCCGGGCCAGGCACAGACGAGCCCCGGCAGGGTACAGGCGAGCCCGGGTCAGGCGCAGACAACCCCCGGCAGGGTACAGCCGAGCCCGGGCCAGGCACAGACAACCCCCGGCAGGGTACAGTCGATCCTGGGTCAGGCACAGACAACCCCTGGCAGGGTACAGTCGATCCTGGGTCAGGCACAGACAACCCCCGGCGGGGTACAGCCGAGGTCAGGCACAGACGAGCCCCGGCAGGGTACAGCCGAGCCCGGGCCAGGCACAGACGAGCCCCGGCAGGGTACAGGCGAGCCCGGGCCAGGCACAGACGAGCCCCGGCAGGGTACAGGCGAGCCCGGGCCAGGCACAGACGAGCCCAGGCCAGGCACAGACAACCCCCGGCAGGGTACAGCCGAGCCCGGGTCAGGCCCAGACAACCCCCGGCGGGGTACAGCCGAGCCCGGGGCCAGGCACAGACAACCCCCGGCGGGGTCCAGCCGAGCCCGGGCCAGGCACAGACGAGCCCCGGCAGGGTCCAGCCGAGCCCGGGGCCAGGCACAGACAACCCCCGGCAGGGTCCAGCCGAGCCCGGGCCAGGCACAGACAACCCCCGGCAGGGTCCAGCCGAGCCCGGGGCCAGGCACAGACGAGCCCCGGCAGGGTACAGCCGAGCCCGGGGCCAGGCACAGACAACCCCCGGCAGGGTCCAGCCGAGCCCGGGCCAGGCACAGACAATTCCCCACAGGGTACAGCCGAGCCCGGGCCAGGCACAGACAACCCCCGGCGGGGTACAGCCGAGCACAAGGCCGGGTTCTGCGGGCACCTGCCTGGCACGTGGCGCGGGGACTCCGGCGATCCCGGCCCGGCCCAGCCCGGCGCGGGCTCTGGGCAGGGGCCCCGGGCCGGTGCCTCCCTTGGCCCGGCAGGTGACGGGCGACCCCGCCCCGCAGCCCGGCCGGCCGCGGCTGACAGACAGCGCCGGGAGATACCACTGGCGGCGGGGGGCGCCGGCCCCGCTCGCCCGCCGGGCTGTCCCGCGCCGCCCCCCGCCTCCCGCCCGCCGCCGGCTGCGCCGCCCGCCCCGCCCGGCCCGGCCAGGCCCGGCAGGCGCGGCGGGGCCCGGGGGCGGGGCGGCGGCGGGCTCCCCCGCGCGGCGCGGGCGGTGGGTCGCTCCAGCCTGGCGGAGCGGTGCCGGCTCCGCGCTCCCTATGGCTCACTCGGCGGCGAGCGCGCGGCGCGTGTGTCTGCCTGCGCGGGGCCGGGCTGGCCGCATGGAGCCCCGGCCGCCGCCCGCGCTCCCCGCGCCCGCCATGGCGCTGCTGGCCGGCTGCTGCCTGCTGCTGCCGCTGCTGCCCCTGCTCGCCGCCGTGGAGGGTAAGTGCGGCCGGCCGGGGCTCCGGGGCTCGTGTGCAGGCGCCGCCCGGCTGGGGCTCGGCACCGGCCGCCCCGCTCCGCTCCGCTGGTGCAGGCGAGGCGCAGCCGCCTTTGCCGGGGGCAGGGGCTGTCGTGCCCCGCTCCGCAGCCGGGCCAGCGCCGGGCGCCCCCCGCGGCATGGGGACGGGTCCCCGGGAAGCGCTGCAGCGAGCCCCGGCCGGGGCCCGGAGCCTCGGGGGCCCTGCAAAGTTTGCAGCCGAAGGGTGGAAGTGCGAAGCGAGGGATAGCGCTCGGGGCCGCCGCGGGGCTTGGGGGCAAGGACCCCGCTGGCGATGTGGAGCCGCTGGCCGGGGGGCTCTGGGCTGCAGCTGTCGGGCTTGGCTGCTGGCGCCTGGACCTTCCCAAACATGGCGTGAGGATGGAGTGGGCGTGCGGGGCACACAGGTCCCCCTCTCCCCATGCTCCCTGCCCGTCTGCCGGCATCAGGCATGTGCCTTGCATGGCATTGCCAGCCTGATACCTGTGTTGTGCCCTCTGCCCCCACCCCCATTAGCTGCCCGTGGCTCGGCGGGCCCCCCGGAGTGGTTGCTGTGCAGTCTGTGAGCGATGCTCAGCGATCCTGGTCCTGGTGCCGCACAGGCTGCCAACCTCAGCCTGGCGCTGGCGGGCCGGGAGAGGGTTTGGCACGTGCCTCTAGTGGGACCCTGGCACCTTCCTGGCTTCCAGAGCCTGAGATTGGCCCCTGGCGTGGGCTTTCGGGAGCCATGTTCCCTCCCGGCTGCGTTCTCCCCAGGCCGCGCAGGCTAGATGGCAGGTAGGAAGTTTGTGGAATGTGGGTGCATTTGGAACATGCCGCCCGACGGGGAGACTCATTGTGGCAGCGCTGTCTGTGCACGGGATGAGGTGGGATTCATCCTGCTAGCCTGCCTATCTGAGCAATGCATCCGTGCCCTCACACCGCTAGAGAGCAGGCCCTGTCGCCCAGGGAAATACAACTGCACAGAACCCTGGGCTCCCGTCTCAGGGGCAGAGAGGAGCGCGAGGTCTCAGGCTGGACTCTGGCTCGTACCGGCTTGGTGAGAGCTTTGGGGGCAGCGAATGGAACATGTGTTCAACGCAAGGGGTGACTGGATCCCTTGCTAGGCGGATGGATGGGTTTGTGTGGACGCCACTGGGTTTGGATGTCAAGACAGATGCCCGGAAGGGGCCTAGGCACTGCATTGGTGTGGGCTAGGGATGAGGCACTGTTGATTAAGTTGGAGTTTTGGGGAATGACTCATGGGTTGGCCAGCTATACGTAGTGATATTTACAATATGCGAGCTTGGCACAAATAGGACTATTTACATTGCAGTGGAGAGCACTAGCCAGCTATGCTGTGCAGACGAGCCCAGCATGTTTTTAATTATAGAGAGATGAGCGTGTTTGTAGGAACATCCATGTCCACGTCGGATGGCTGGCCTGATCAGATGGCAGTATTGGTGGTTGACAGCGGGATTCCTGCAAAGCCAGCCAGACCCGACACTGCTGACTACAGCAGGAGTGCCTGCTGCGTAGGCGGCTACAGCCATGGGAGGGGAGGGGGCTGGGCCTGTGCACAGGAGCTGGCTGACACCTCCGCCCCCACCCTCCTAGTGCAACCTCTCTGTGGCGGAGAAGAGCCCCATGCAGCCCCCCTGGCCAGCGCTAGGGGTCAGTAGCCCCACGTACTGTGGCGCTGCCTGGCCTGTAGGTCTCTGTCTCCATTTTCTAGAAGGAGCCAGAAACGCCAGATAACATGGGCGGCTTCCTGGTGCCTTGGCTGCATCTGCCTGGGCGCGGAGTCAGGAACGTGCTGGGCTTAGGGGCTTTTCTCCCGTTATCTGGATCGCTCGGTAACGCAGAACCCAGGCTGTCGGCTTTGGGGTCTGACTGGCCTCGCATTAGTATCCCCACCCCATCTCCCCTGGGTGCTCCCTGATGTGTGTCCTCGTCAAGGGGCTCTCAGCAGATGTTGTCCTGCCAGGGAGAGGCGCCGCCCTGGGAGGCGGATCTGTTCTTTGGCCTGTTGTGTTGGTCCACGCGTTATCCCAGATGTGCTTTAATGTCACGCTCTGCCTGCCCCGTGGCCTATCCCACCCACCCCCAAGCCCCTGCAGAGGAGCCAGCGCCTTTCCCTTTTTGCAGCGAAGGGCCCCCAGCCCTCCCCAAGGGGGCTTTGCTCATGTCGGTTTGAAATAGGGAAACAAGCAGCTTTTTGGGAAAGACGATCCTGGGCCTGGCTCAAAGTCATTGGGCCGGGTCTGGTCTCAGGCTCCTCTCCGAGACCCTGCCTGGAGCATGGAAATGAAACCGGAGCTGAGGCTGAGTCGTCTGCTCCTGCCGCTCGCTCCTTTACCATTTACTGTAGCAAGAGCCTTGTTCTCTCCACCTGAAGGAGTGTGTGGGGCTGTGGCACCTCACAGGTCAGCAGCTCCCATCCTCGCTTTGCAAAGCTGCACTCGGCAAATGCAGTGCTCCTTGCTGGCCAGCCCCCAGACTGCCGGACTGGAGGGGGCGAGGAGGGCTGCCAGTTTAAAAAGTCATTAATATCATGGAGAGCCATGGGTGGGGGTGTGCTGGGGGGGGAGCGGGAGGAGGAGGGCCATAGGGGGAAGGGCGTGGACAGGGAAGTCCTGCTCTACTAAGGAATGGATGCTTGGCCTGCTGGGTGCTGAAAAGAGAAGAGTGGGGGGGGAGAAATGAGGGGCAAGGGGAGGGAGTCACAAACCAGCTGGACCTTAGAGCCTGAAACACAGTTGTGAGGGACAAAATGGGACAAATGTAACCTGGAGACAGTGCGCTTCCTGTCGAACTCTCTCGGCCTCACACTGGATGTGAGCGTGTACTGGTGCTGTGTAAGCTGCATCTCTTTGGCATGCAGTGGAGTGGGGAGGCGGGGAGAGGGGGCTGTCAGATGGATAGCTCGTAGGCTGTGCTCTCCAGAGACCTAGCTGCTTTCCCTGCTGCTAGCCCCCTGCTTCCCCCCGATGGGTCAGCTTCACTCGTGCTCGCCAGCTGAATGCCAGGTCGGTGTAAGTCACTCATGTTACGCTCTTGAGCTGCCCCCTTCCCCGATGGATAATGTCCATTTCCTGTCAGGGCAGTCCTGGGCCTGGCCCATGGTCCCACACACCTTCTGTGTGATGTTGTTTAGAATGGTAGAGTTGAAAGGGACCACGGGAGGTCATCTAGTCCAGTCGCCTGTACTCATGGTGGGACTAAGTCTAGGTCATGAGGACCCAGCATCATGTTCATGCAAGCGACCCCTAGCCCAGGCTGGCTCTGCCTCTGTGCTAGCAAAGCCTAGCCCAGAACTACTGCCCCTAAGCTGAATGCTGGCAAGGCAGAGCGATGGCTGGCTCGGGGTGCTGTGCTGCTTTCCTCCCTCCTTGAGTCACTCTTTTCCATGGTGGGAAGCCTGTCAGGCTGTGGCTCTGCCTTAACCAGTGTAGGTAGCTCAGACATTCATGTTTCAGTGCCTGTGTCTAATCCATTCTAGCCTCCCTTGCCTTGTGCGGGCTGGGCTCTTGGTAAGTCCCCCTGGTACTTGCCTCCGCTCTATCAGGTTGGCTGAGCAAGTGTGCCAGATCCACTGACACCGCAAATCAGTGTTAAGAGTCCTTCCTTACACTGGAGGCTCTGCAGGCGTCTCACTCCACCATATGTCTGAGTGACACCTCCTCAGCCCCTGCTCCCTAAATGTTCCACCGCTGCCTTCGCAGCTGCAAGGGCTCCTGGCTGTTTTTCCTTTTTCTTCAACAGGCAGGGCAAGACCTCTGGCTTATTTATGGGAGACTGTGTTGTCTAGTTGTTAGATCAGGGATCATCATCTAGGCTAGGAGACAAGACTCCTGGGTTCTATTCTCAGCTCTCATGTTGGGGAAGTCACTGTTTCCTCATCTTTAAATAAGCTGTGAAATAATACAGACCCCCATCCTGGGAGGCTTCACTAATTGATGTTGTAAGGTGCTTTGAGATCCTCTGATGAAAGTAAAAAGAGAATTCTGTCCCCACCAGTAATAGATATATACGTGTCTGTATTTACACACACTTGAGCTAACTCCCCAAAGCTACACATCATTATGAGCAAAATTGTTGGGGAGAAAAATGTAAACTGAGAAGTGTGTATGGAAATTAGAAGTTGTTTAAGAACACTTTGCTAGGTGCTCCAAAAGTCGCAGTATCTCAGCTGTGAAAAAAGGTGTGTTTTTTTTTAATTTTAGAGGAAATGTGCAAAGAACAATAAAACATAAATCCGTGTGGGAAAAGGGGAGGTGAATGGCAGTGAATATAAAACAGAAGCTGAGAGATTGCAGGCAGCTGATAAGAGAAGCAAAAGGGATCCTCCCCATATCTGTGTCAGAGAGTTAGGGGTAACAAGGAGGCGTGTTCAAAATGTATCAGGAACGAAAGGAATCCTAAAAATAATGTGGATCCAATATTAGGTGGAGATGGCACTGTTGTCAATAATGGTGCAGAAAAGACAGAAGGGTTCAGTAAATATTTCTGTCCTATATTACGAATCAGGTTGGATGATGTATCCATTGTGTACGATGATGTAGAAATAGTTTTCCAAGGGTAATGAAAAGGATGTTCAGTAGCAGCGTCTACTAAAATTACACATTTTAAATTCAGCAGGGCCAGAAACCTTGCACCCAAGAGGTTTAAAAGAGTTGGCCAAGGAGCTCTTCATACCTTTGATTTTTACTTTTAATAACTTGCCGTGCTTGAGCGGTTATAGAGGGCTAGAGGAAACGCAATATTGTTCCAACAAAATGTTAAAGGCTAAATGGGATAACCTGGGTAACTATAGGGTACTATTAGCCAGACATCGATGCTGGGCAAAAGAGTGGAACCGCTAACACCGAATTCTATCACTAACGAATCAAAAGATGGAAATATAATTAATACTAGTGCACATGGTTTCATGGAAAATAGATCTTGTCACACCACCTTGATATCATTCTTTGACAAGATACAAGTCTGGTTGATAAAGGCAATTGCGTTGACTGAATATACTTGGAATTCTGTAAGGATTTAGCTCTGCCAGACATTCCAGTTTTAATTACGCGCCCCCCCCCCCGAAATGTGCAAAATAATTGCAGCCCATATTAGATGGATTAAAAATGGGCTAACAGACAGATCTATAACTGCTATTGCTGATAGGGAATGATCCACATGGGGTGGTCCCAGTGGGGTCCTACAGGGCTTGGGTCTCAGCCTAAGGCTATTCAGTAATGCATCATTACCCCTGCTTGGCGGAAGGGATGGTGAACTAAGGGGGGCACCTTGGGGTTCTGGTGAGGAGCAGCATGCGGGAGCCTGGCTGTGAACACAGCAAGGCCCTGGCATGCTGCTCAGCCAGGCCGAGGTGTCAAAGGCCTTGTCTACACAATACATACAATGTTTGCACTGTGTTGGTGTAGTGATTGTATCACCAAGTCCCTTGTGCACTACTGACTGTAGTGGCATCCGTGTGCTTACAGTAGGATCACTATTCCTGTATGGAAAGAAGAATAGCTCTGCCGGTGGAAGGCACTTTTGTACCAGTAAAACTGCATCTGCAGAGAAGTACTGCCAGCAAACCTGTGTCAGTAGTACGCTCGCAAACCCCCGACTGACGCAAACGCAGGCCAGAGGTACATTGAAAATCTTGCGGGAGGGGAGGAAATCGGTGACTTTCCTCTCCTCGCCTGTTGCGTCCCTCAATTGCATTTGCCCTGGGGATCCTGAAAGAGATTCTCAGCAGGGACTGATCAACAGAGCGAGTGCTAGGACCCAGGCAGGGAGCAATGGGGTCATTTGTGGAGCATTCTGCTGTGGTTGGGATGCACTGTCCTCTGCCATAGCCAGGGGGCGCTCTGGACTGTGGAGGGCAGCAGCAGAAATCGGCCAAATTTAGATGAACCTCCTGACATCTTGGTGCTGCTCAGCTGAGCTGGCAGATTTTTTTGGGAAAAGAGGCTCTGATACTGCCTGCTTCTGGGTCAACCCCAGGGCTTGCTGGCCTTCAAGACCTATGGCTGCATGGGGAAGGGCAGGGCCATGGCAACTACTGGAGGTGGGGGAGACCCTATTTGGAGACTTTCCTGACCCCAGAAAGGTTCCGTTCATAGCTCCCCTGAACCGGTTCTCCCCAGCCTTGCTGTAAGGAGGCCAAGTTGAAAGGCTCTGGGGGTCTGCAGGAGGTTCAGGAGGCCTTGTGGCTGCTTAGGGCCAGTGTTCTCTTCAGGCTCCTTGGGGGCCTGGGCCGCAGTGGAGTCAGTGGTAGTTTCACTATTGGCTCTGATTGCAGCAGGCCTGGGCCCTCCCTTTGCTGATCCTGTGGGCCCAGGCAGAGGCCATCCAGCTCCTACCTTGTGGGCACTTGGAACACTGGGACTGAGCATGAGAACCACCCGGAAGGTGGAATAGGTGTGGAGGGGGAGCGCAGTTCCATAACTGCCTCCTCCAGGCCTTCAGGAATGGGTCTGCCTGTGGAGAAAGAGTTACGGGCTCTGGGTCTGGCTGGGGTTAGTACCTTTACCATGGAACTTGATAGGATGAGGTTTGCAAAACTCTTCATCGCTCTGTGATCCCAGGCCAGCCCTCCCTAGGTGTCTGGCACATAGAGGTCCTGCTGGGCTGCCTGCATTCCTTCCAGGCTGACTCTTCTCCCCTCCCTCCTTGGTAGGGTGGATGGTCTGGTAGATAAGGCGGGAGGCTGGGGCCTGGGAGACCTGGGATTAATTCCCTGCTCTGCCACAGACTTTCTGGGTGACCTTGGGTGAGTCTCTTAATCTGCCTCACTTCCTGTCTGTTCAATGGGGATAAGGCCCTTTGGGGTGTTGTGAAATTTAACTCCACTGACAATTGTGGGGTGCTGAGAGGATATGATGAGGAAGGCCAAGTAAGTACGTAGAGAGCTTGAGCTCCTCTATTAGGGTCATCTCTTGCTGTGGCTGTTGCATCTGCCCTTTCCTGAGCCTCAGGCTGGTTTGCACGGTTACAATCTGCAGGGAGAGCATGGAGTGGGCTCAAATGCATAGGGCTTTCAACTATGAGGGACCCCCTACCCTGTCACTGGTTTGAGTCCCACCACAAGGGG